>NW_007727461.1:67331-76166 GCF_000696425.1 Galeopterus variegatus | reverse complement strand
ATATATATATATATATATATAGTGTGTGTGTGTGTGTGTGTGTGTGTGTGTGTGTGTGTGTTTCCTTGACTGTGTATATATTGGGGAGGAAACAGCCATTTTGAAGAGAAATAAATCCGAATCTATAATTCTTGGCCCTGTCTCAGATAATGTGTATATGTCACAACCATTAATAATTGACAGTTGACCTATTTTCATTCTCAGAAATATAAATAAGGAGGCATATAGGAAATTAATTTCCAAATAGTTTTGACTTCTGGTGTTGCTTCTTTGCCTGTTGGTTTGTTTTTCTGAAAGTATTTTCTCATCAACTTCACAAAAGGAGCATATATAATAATAGTAATAATATAATTAAGGCTAATTAAGGCCATTCAAATTGATTCCGTTTGGAGACATATTGGAAAATCTGGAACTCCCACTGAGATAATTGATACACGCCAGGGAATCACAAAACTGACCCCCAGAATCTGAGTGCTGCTTGGTTACCAAATGGCTGAAATAACCCACTGCTTTTGCCCCTCCCCTGGAAAGTGCAGTCCTCATACCAGCTCTGTCGGGAGCTCCCAGTTTTCCCTACTATCTTCCTCCTCACTGGCGCCTACAACCACTAACCACTTCAATTTTGACAGTAGATTAATACTGGTATGAAACATGAAGACCAAAATGTGGAATAGTTTTACAAGTAGGCAGAGCAAGCAGTCATTTTTAAGATGTGGTTTTTAAACTGTTAAATGCCTTCTTGCTTAAAATATCTCTCACTCACAGACTTGCCGCAGTGCCAGAAAATTCCTCCTTTACGGGGCGTTCCTTGGATCTAAAGTTCTATGTATTTTAGAGAGGTCTCTTTAGAGTACAAATTCCCCTGAGAGGGTTAACCCTATCAGCCACTATCAACTATTAGTATCAGGGCTTTTATGAGTCCCATAAATTGCTTTTTAAACATACAGCTTTCGTAAACTGTGGTAGGCAGAAAAATGGCCCCCCAAAGATGTCCTCATTCGAATCCCCAATGACACATAGTTATATGACAAAGGGGACTTAAGATTGCATATGGGATTAAGATTGCTCATCAGCTGACCTTGAGATAGGGAGACTATTTTGGATTACCTAGTGAACTCACCGTAGTCACAAGAGCCCTTATAAGTAGAAGAGGGAGGCAGAAGAGCAAGAGAACCAGAGGTAACAATGTGAATAGGACTCAGCCAAAGGTGCTGGAGGAATGGGGCCATAAGCCAAGGAATGTGGGCACCCTACAGAAAGTGGAAAAAGCAAGAAACCAGATCCTCCCCTACAGCCTCTAGAAAGTAATATAGTCCTACTGAACACTTGATTTTAGTCCAGTGCAACCCATTTTGAATTCCTGACCTACAGAACTATAAAATAATACCCTTATGTTGTTTTAAGGCAGTAAATGTGGGGCAATTTGTTACAGCAACAAGGGAAACTAATGCCAGAGGAATGAGAACAGGTAAATTTTGGTAAATGTATAAGCAAATAAAGATTGAATGGGAAGAGGGAAGGGCTGGGGAAGGCACTTCAAAAAATAAAGTACTATTGAGGAATACATGGTGGGGTGGCATTGTGAGGGATAGGAGTAAGGGAGGTGCTGGGTGGATGGATAAGTTATGTGGGTATTGGACAGGTGCAGGAAGGGATACACCAAGAGGAAAAGAGGCAACAAACAAAGGCAGAGGGACACAGTATTTTCTATTGCTTTGTAATAAATTACCACAAACTTAGTGACTTAAAACAATGTATTTATTATCTTACAGAAACTGTGGGTCAGGATTCTGGGGATGGCTAGCCAGATCCTGTTTATGGTCTCACCAAGCTTCAGTCATGGTGTCTGCTAGGTGGTTCTCATCAGAGGCTCAACTGGGGAAGAGCTAACTTCCATGTTCATTAAGGCTGTTGATGGGATTCATTTCTTTGTGACTATATGACTAAAGTCTCCAGCTCTTTGTTGGCTGCTGACTGGAGCCCACCCTCAGATCCTGGAGGCTACCCAAATGTCCGGGATGTGTGGGCCTCTCCAACATGGTGACTTACTTCATCAAACCCACAAGGAGGTTCTCTAGCTCCAGTCTGCTACAACTGAGTCTTACATAACATAATGTCATCACGGGAGTAACATCTCAACACCTTTCCCCTGTACTATTTGTTAGGAGCAAGCCACAGGTATTTCCTACACTCAAGGGGAAGGGAGTACACAAAGATGTAAACACTAGGTCATGGGAATCATGGTGAGTCACCCTGGGGCATATCTACAACTGGCATAGTCAAACTTGATCTATGTCACAATTTTTCATGGATTATGCTTCTTACAGGAAACTTGTTCCTCCTGCCAATGACTTGCTTGATAGTAAGATGATTGATTGGAATTGATTTTTCCATGGTCCCAACTGATAGCTATTAGATCTCTAAACAGGGTCTGTAAGTCTTGAGGAAAAGAGAGTTGACTGACTGGTGTTTGTTGAAGGTGATTAACCTCCTACAATAGTGAATTGGGTGGAGTTTGATTCCATAGTGCTCCTTGATCCCCTACTTTCCCTGCTTTCTTTTTTTAACTCTTAAATTCCCTATGGATTCCACAGACTTTCTACCTTTTCCTTATAGTTAGAAGTTTTCTAGTTAAAAAAAAAATCAAGTGTCATAAACTCAAATGCCTAAGGCAGCTTTTTGGGGTAGAGGAAGTGATCGAAGCCACTGTGGCAGGTTCGAGAGCTCAGGACCCATCTCGTGGTGGTAGTCAATATGAGGTTGTAGTTGCCGTTGCCCAAGGGAGATACAGGCCCAGCATTTCTGGAGGTTTTAATATTTCAATGGAGCCTGGAAACATATATATTTTTGTTAATGTGAAATGGCTCAAGTCTAGCATGTTAGCAACATACTCAATTAAAAGAAATTTAAATGGGCAAAATAAAACAAATCTGTGAATAAGATAGGGCAACAGGATGTCTGTTTGCAATTTTTCTCTGAATGGACCCTCTGGTTGTCAGTGGAAATATGACAACCTGGCCAACCAGTAGGAAAACGATTCTTAGTGAATTGAGAAGGTGCTCAATGATATTTGTTGAACAAGTAATTAAATAAAGGATTCTCAATTTTTTTTTTTTTCATAAAGGGACTTCTTAGGCTTTACCAAGGAAACTAGGTTGGTCTCTCAGTTTCTCTACATAGCCTCTGTTGTTGATGTATTTTAAATAATTTTGGGTTAGACAAGACTCCAGTATACCTATAGAAACCGTGGAAATTATATGGGAGGTGCTGTGGAGAGAAGAAAAATATGGCTAGACTTAATCCAGCTTATTCAAATTCTGTAAGTTTGTGCCATGAGTTTGGACTGGTGGTGATTACATAACATCTTCACTGTGGGGATGGGGAGGCTTGGCTGTCAACATGTTACTCCACTTTCTGATGGTGCCAACTCTCCATAAGCATCTAAGGAGGGAAATTCCTATTACCAGAAGCTTGAATTAACTTGGACCATTTCAGATGAGCTCCGGAAAACCAGAAAGCGAACAAGTCTAGCCTTAGCCACACTGCAAGGAAATGAGCTGGGGTGTGTATGTATGTGTGTGTGCATGTGCATGTGTGCACGTGTGTTTTTCTGTTTTATGAGAAACATGCCAAAGCATCCTAGGAAGTCCATAAATTAACTATGAGTGAACAGGGTGAAGAGATCTCTCTTAAGGTATACAAGAGTCACATTTTCTTCCATGCCTGGAGTGTGTGATTCAGGATGGCAAGACAGTAAAGGATAGGTGTAAAGGGGCAGGGAATTATAAGTATTAAGACAGGGCAAGACAATAAATGCAAGAATGATCAGTATCAGTAAAAAAAAAAATACATACTGTTTTTAAACACTTCTGCACACTGTATCTTAGAAGGAAGTTCTACATTGAAGCTCCCTCACCATGAAGTTAATAGAGTAGGAAAAGTACCATTTAAAGATATGTATATTTTTATATTACCACCTAAATTTTTTTTATTTAAATAAACTGGGCAATAGTTACTTCTGAGCAATGGGAGTAATGGAATTCTGCTAACCAGGGTTGTAGGAAATTTTCTTTGTGAAACTGTGTTGAATCAGGTAACTGCTGTCTTGGTCACTTCTCCCTCTCTTTCTGGTTTGACCTGATTATAGATCTAGAGCAAAGGCAGATACCATGACCCAATCTGGTCTGAATCTGGCCTCCAGGGGGAACAGCCAAGATGATTTAATGGATCTTTGTTCATCTCCACCTTCACGCAGGGCTCAGCACATCTCAGGCAATCATTGATTGCTTTAAAGAAATAATGTCTGGCCAGATCGTGATTATTATTACAATTAGTCTACTGCTTTATAGCAGCCTAACAACTCTACCTTACCAGCAAGGATTAAACATCACTGACAGATGAATGTATGATCCCTGCGCTCTACGAGTTTGGCACAGTTGTCTTGATCTTACTTCCCATTATCTTTTACATATGACAAACCCCATTATAAACCACTTCACTATGCCACAGATTTATTTTTACTATGAGTTAAATCATTTGCCTTGGGGACATAGTGAATGGTGAAATACTCTTTATTCTTCACAACCTAGACTAAGGGTTATCTTTTTAGGAAGCCTTTTCTGAGTGCCCCTAAGCATATTGAATATGACCCTGTTTACTACATCGTTAACTCTTTAACTATATTAATAGTGGTATTTGTATCTTTTCTTTTTTGTATATTTCTTTTGTATATTTTGTATATTTTTATGTACCCTTATACTGATAGTGGTATTTGTACCTTTTCTTTTTGACTAGGAGCAATTTGAGGGCAAGGATTGGGTGATCTCTAAATTTGCAGGCCGGCCCGGTGGCGCACTGCTACAGAGCGCCGCTTGGGTTGAGGGCAAGGATTGGGTGATCTCTAAATTTGCAGGCCGGCCCGGTGGCGCACTGCTACAGTGCGCCGCTTGGGAGCACGGTGGCACTCCTGCTGAGGGTTCGGATCCCACATACAGACCGGTTCCCACTCACTGGCTGAGCGAGGTGCGGGTGCAACACCGAGGGTTGCGATCCCGTTGCCGGTCCCGGTCTGGTACGGGCGCGACACTGAGGGTTGCGATCCATTGCCGGACACGAAAAAAGACAAAAGACAAAAAATAAAAATAAATAAAAATTTTTTAAAAAAAATTTGCAATGCCTAGCAGTGGAATATTATAATAGTTCATAAAACATTTCTTCAAGAAATTAGACAATAAATGAATGGCTCATTTGTCCTTACTCACATGAAAATATAAAGAAGTGGGTAGATCAGGACTTTTAAAATATGGTTGTTTTTTTTTTTTTTTTTTTTTACACTAGAGGAAATTAAAGAGTACTGTACTGTGTCCCAAAGATTTCACTTTGGGTTCTTTTCAGTCCTTCATTCACCATATATTTCCTGAGCCCCTACTACGTGATAAACACTGTTCTAGGCATTGGGGAGTCTAAGGTGATGGAAACAGATAAAGGGCTGCATTCATAAAGCTTACCTTAGAATAGCAAATTTGTTGAGTGTAGTGTTTTTTTTCAAGTGGCAACTTAAAGAGAAGTCTATATGCATAACATGTCCCTGTCCCTCTACTCCACCTCCCCCAGGATGCCCCTGTGGTACTTCTTGAGAAAACCTGGGGCCCAAGTAGGCATGATCTGAAAATAGCAGTCATAGTACATTCAATAAAGTATTAGCTTTCCTTTAATGTTCTATTTTTTTTTTACAAACCAGCTATTTTCTGAAGAGTGATGTATCTATCCTGAGTACTTTATATGGTCTATCTCATTTAAGACTTGACAACCATCTAGGAGGTGGATAATAAATGTTATCCCCTGATACAGCTAGCATTAGACATGCCGCATGAGAGAGGTGGAAATGCAGTGAAATGAGGAGAGAAAAAAAATTGCTAATTTTATATCTATAATCTATGTACAGCCACTATTAAAGAGATTGAGATAAGCAAAAGAAGGTCTAGAAAGGCTCCATATAGACAGAAGAGAGTTCTAACTTTTGCATTGTAGGGGTTTTCAGGTTTTGTTTTTCTTTCTGACGTACCATCTAGTGTTTCTGTCTGGATTACTAGAAGAAGCGTTTGATCACAGAAGCCATCTGTATATACTTGGATTTGTAGATTTTTTTCTCTGCACAGAAACATACAAAAACTGAACAAATAATGTCTTGAGTAAATATACTCAGTTTCTGATTATTCATAGCTGAAGTTGTCAGAGCATTTTTGTAAGAGTCAAAGTAAACAACAACCTACAAGGCTGGCTCTTTAGTGTGAAAATACCAGGGCATTAGTCATTTACAAATGAATGTGTTTTGTATTGTTCATGTTAATTTATCTGTAGGACTGCCAAATTTAGAGGGCATTGGCTGTGACATAAGAATGATTTAAAACTTTGCCTATAAATTGGGCTTTATTTCATTCTTCACCTTCCATATTCCCCATCTTTGCCCTCCAGCATTGTGGAAACAAGAAGGACTACCTTTTGTTCTTTTCAGAGTTGCTTCTGCCTAGAAAGAGGCAGCAGCTGGAAGCAGCCAGCCCTCGGGCGGGTAATGAATAAGCACGAATTTCTTGGTCCTGTCTGCAATCTTCTGTGCAGATGGGCTTGGTCAGGGAGGCTGACCCTGAATGGTAAGAAGGCTGGAAGAGACACCTGTGGCAGACAGAGATGGTCTGAGAATAATAGGCCTAACTCTATCCTGGCTCTAAAGAGACACTCAGATGGCAACTCTTAACGAGCATCTCCTACATGCAAGGTATAGTCCTTCCAGAAGTGGAGAAAGAGAGATGAGCAACAAAGGATTGCTTTCACCCAGAAACTTTGAATTTTGTAGATTATAGGGGGCTTGGACATAAATACATAAAGAAATATAAAAAAGGGGGGCATTTTTGTGTGAAAATCTCTGGCGGTATTTTCCTACTGCCCTATTCTACTCTGTGTCTGTACATTGTCTCTAAGAGTTTTAGCTTATAATATCTGCAAAATGGGGATAACGACCCTTACCTTACAAAATTGTTATGGAATTAAATAAAAATAACATCATTAAGTGCCTGGCCCATGGTGAGTAGCCATCAAATAATAGCTATTTTGATCAGAAGCTTCCTCTTTCGTACAGAGTATCTGTTCTCGCTTTCATTCTGAGTAACAGAATGTCTAGTTACTAGGGGCAACTATGTACCAGACTGAATGAATGAATGATCAGCCAAGCCTATTTTTCTTAACCTCTAATGCAGGTAGTGATGAGATGGATGAAGTCCTCTGGGGAAGCTCTTTAAGTGTCCTGACTCAGCCGACTCAGGGGCTGGCCTGGCCTCTGCCCTTCCTCCTCCCACTGCTCAAATCTCTGTCCATACGGCTGGAGCTGCAGCAGCCATCGTGAAACATGGGACAACTGTGAGACTGAAAGAAGTGCTAAGGATGGCAGAACCAACTGATAGGAAGATTCCTATCGCTGGTGACTCTGAAGCTGCCATGTCAGCCCTGGGCTACCCACCTTTAGAATTCTTTTGTGTGAGAGAAAAGTCAACCTTTACCTCATTTAAGTCACTATTATTTGGCTGTTCTAACCTGTGCACACCAACACTCATTCTTACTGATGTAACTCATGGCATTATTAGCAATTTGAAAAGATAGACTCGACGTGGGCGGGCAGAAGATCATCTTAATATCCTCACTAGCATGTGCAAACACACAGTGAGTGGTACAGACAGTGAAAATGATGAGAAATCAGTGGAAGCAGAGGTTGTGGTTCATTACTGTGAATTTATGAATCCCACAAGAAAAGTCAGTCAGATAAAACACATTCCATCTGTAGTTAAAAATTCTGTTTTTTTTTCCATATTTTATTTTNTCAGATAAAACACATTCCATCTGTAGTTAAAAATTCTGTTTTTTTTTCCATATTTTATTTTTAATCTACATACTACACATTGAAAACAAAATCAAACAGAAACTTACGACTCTTTAAGTACCTATTTCAGTCTAGCACTTTAATCATATTTGGGATTGACAGACTCTCCTCTGGGAAGCAAATGTGTGCTGCGTGCTGCATGCACAGTTCCTACCATCTCAGTCAATGGCTTATCCACTACTTCCCCTCTTCCATCGCACGTTTTCTCCTCCTTCAGATCTCAACTTGAAACGTCCTTTCTCAAGGAAGCCTTACGCCACCTTTTGGTCAAAACAACATCCTTGCTTTTTTCAACTCTGTTTTCTCCTTTAGATTATGGGTTTTGTGGTAGTATGGACTATGCTTGTCATTTCCACAGTCATGTCCCCAGAATCTAGCGCTGTGCCTGGTATGCAAAGGATTCTTACTAGGTAATGAATGACTGAATGAAGAATGATCTTCCCTTGGATTAACAATAGTCAAATATTACTATTTAGCTGATGTGGGCAGCTAAGATTCCAACCTAAACTATAGCATGACCAAGAAACCAGTGATTCCATGATTGTGTTTGATGGATTTGATTGTCAACATGAGCCACTTTTGACTTTTCTGCTCAAAGAAATAAAAGACCGCTTAATCGATTTTCTTAGATGAGAGGAGGGGAGATTTCTGGGAACAACACTAGCACCTAGCAGGTAGTGAATTTCCTGCCTGCCCATAAAGCAAACAGGTATCTCAAACCATTGACAAGGAGAAAGAAGCAATTTGTGTCTTCTGGCTGACAGCCCATTTTTCCAACAGCCCTCAGCCAAATGGGCAGTCGGTAAAAGAGTCAGTTGAATAGGATTGGCTATGCCTGTGAGACACGATCATCTGGTGAGCAAAAAAAAAAAAAAAAAAGAATGTGTTTGAATTGGCACCAGTTG
>NW_007727461.1:57281-66357 GCF_000696425.1 Galeopterus variegatus | reverse complement strand
CAACACTAGCACCTAGCAGGTAGTGAATTTCCTGCCTGCCCATAAAGCAAACAGGTATCTCAAACCATTGACAAGGAGAAAGAAGCAATTTGTGTCTTCTGGCTGACAGCCCATTTTTCCAACAGCCCTCAGCCAAATGGGCAGTCGGTAAAAGAGTCAGTTGAATAGGATTGGCTATGCCTGTGAGACACGATCATCTGGTGAGCAAAAAAAAAAAAAAAAAGAATGTGTTTGAATTGGCACCAGTTGGAGTGGGGCTGGGCTGGCAGAGCCGATTTCCTACGGCCCTTATGATGCCCTTGCACTCACCCCATTTAAACATATAAGTGTTCCTCTTATATCTGACATTGCATGGAAAGGCTGTAATGGGCAAAATGAGGCCACAAACAACAAAAGGTTTTAGAATAATGGTCTCATTTCCTGTTCATCTACTGCTCATTCAGCTTTTTTAGTTTTTTTTTTTTTTTTTAATTTTAAACTCATTGTTAAACCGATGCAATTAAATTACATCTTTTTATTAGGAGAGATTAAGACTAGGGTAGGTCAGGCTAGAGGTAGTAATAGGAATACATTTTTTTTCTATAGTCACCACAGGAATTCCTCCTCCCAGAGAAAATCAACATGGTTTCTAACAAAGGCATTTTCAATCAAGAACCAGTTCTCACTGCACCTCATAAGCCAAACAGAGCCATCATCACTGATCACTCAGAATGCCCTCAGAATGTTTTTAATGTCACTACTCAATCACTTTGCTAAGTGTCACTGATCTGAAATATGAGCCTTTCAGTCTTATGTCTCTTCTTTGCCACCCTGATTTTTTTAAACATTTTATTGTAGATATTTCCAAGCATACAGAAAATCAGAGAGTGCCATCACCCGGCTTCCATAATCATCGCTATTTTATTTGCTTCATCTGTGCTCCCTGCCCAACCTTTATTCATTTATTTAAGTTTGCTGGAGTAATTTGAATCAGATACTTGGCCTGATTCACTTCCAAATGTTTAATTTGCATTTTTAAAGATAACATTGTCTTACATAATCAGAATACCATACCTAGCAAACTTAATAATCCCTTAATGCCATAATACCCAGTCTGTATTTAATTGCCCTGTTAGCCTAAAAAAATAATAGTTTTACAGTCTGTTTGTTTAATCAGAATGTAAACAAGGACTACTTATTGTATTGGATTATTACCTATGTAAAATATCTTTTAGATTTTCCTTAATCCAAAACTGTCTAGTCTCCATCCCTTTCTTGTTGATTTTTTCTATTTACTTACAGATGGACTTACTGAAGAAATTAGATCAAAATGTTCTGCATTCTGTTATTTGTCTGCTTCTGGTGTCATTTAACTAGTTTCACTATTCCTTATATTTCCTATGGACTAAAAGTTGAACCTACAACTTTGATTGGATTTTGGTTCGATTTATTTTGGGATTACTTCATTGTTAATATTGTGTTTTCTATAATATCTCCCATTTGGAGACCAGTATGTTTGGTTATCTAATTTTTAGTGAGGATAAAATTGATCAGGGGTCCAGTCATTCCGATGTTTTGACCTGACAACTCCTTTTCATAGTGTGAGACCTTGTCCAGCTCTCCACCTCCCATCCTGCTGACTATGCTGGTAGTGACTCAATAATGGGTTCCTAAAAGCAATTTGAAAAACACTCTCTCAAATTGTGCATCTAACCAGGCTCATATAAATGGTTTACAGGGTAGCGTATCATTGGCCTCTGAATGAACCTCTAGGAAATTTTATAGGACAAATTATTCTGATCCCTGCAGAATTAAGACTAACTTTAGGAGACATTAGAGAAATTGATGGGAATTGATAGACCTGCATGGAGCAAATTCTTTACCACTTTGGGGATAAAACTCTGTATTTATAAATAAAGGAGAAGAGTTGGACCAGGTGATGTCATCAGTCCTTTTTAGTTATCAAAGTCTGTGGTTCCTGTTGGCCTCAACCACACTCTGCATGCAATGACTCTGGGAAAGCTGTGTCTGTATGTGAGTACTGAGCATCTCTCTGTGTAGCAACAGTCAAGACTTGTGTACAAAGGAGAATAGGTTCAGTGTTAGAAATGTTTCTGCTCCTTAATAATGGAAGGATATATTCCGATTCTGACTTAGTGGTGTACCTATGAGTTATTTATTCATGCTTGCACTTTTAATCTCCAGTTACCCTGTCAAAAGAGAATGGAAGAATCACAGAAAGGGAGGAATAGCAAAAACATAACAATTTGGCCTGATGACAGCAGCAAACTAAACATAAGAAACATCTTTCCAACCTCCTGGAACTTTACTAATGCCTGTGCACTTACAGAACTACGTTCCAAGGAAATGGCTCCTAGCTGGCAAAAGAAAGACCACACTTCTCAGTGCTTCTCTCTCCCAACCAACTTCAAAGATTTTTGACTGACAGCTGGCAGAAAAATGGGATTTTCAGATTGGAAAGGAGAAGACTAGGGGAGACCACGGGCTTGCTTCAAACACTTGAAGGTTTCTCAGGTAAAAGATGAATTAGGATTATTCTGAGTGGTTACAAAGGCAAAGGGCACAGCAAGGGCCAAAGAATGAGAGGGAAAGAAAGATAGAATTCAGCTCAAAATAGAGAAGTACTTTCCAAGAGTAAGTTTATGAGATAGTCTTAAGACATAGTTCGATGTCTCTCCTAGTGGCAAGAATTGCTAAATCTGGGACTGTTCAAGTTGAAGCTAAATGCCTGTCTATCCCAGACTTTGTAGAGGATTCTAGCTTTGGGTGGCAGATTGAACTCTATAGTCAGTGGTACTTGCCAATTCTAACTCAATGATTTAATACTTTCTCACTTATCTTCAGACCCATTTTCTCCACAATGTTTCCACTCAAAACTTCTATGAATACCAGTTTTCCCTTTGTCTGATTTCCCATTACATCTATTGTTCATTCCATACATGACGGTGCTTCAGATTAGCACTTGGTTGTATATTATATTTAGATTTGTCTCCGACTGCTTCATTTATATTGCCACCATCTCCCCCTTCCCTCTGCAAGACTGCATGCTTCTTTCTATTGTGGAAACTGTGTAATATGTTCTTCTTTTATGTCCCCCATGGTACCATGTTCACTACTGAACACATGGTTTGTGTTCAATAAATACATGTTGAAATGGATTGAATTGATGTTCAGGGACTTCCATCCAAGAAAGCAAAGCTGCACTATGAAGTCTTCACTCTGATGAGGAAAAAATCATCTACATTCCCCATCACGGCTTCCCTAATACTTCCAGAGCTGCTCAAAGCCGTCCTACTTCCCCCACCCTCTTGCACCTTCTCTCTACCTCTCCTAGTACCCTCCTTCCCACAATTCACTCCAGCCTAAGCAAGGTAGCTGGCTTTGACTTTAATACTTCCTCTGATTAGTTCATACATTTTTTTTAAGGGGCCAAGGAAGGATGTTTGCATCAGAAACCTTTCCTGGGGTATCTAGACCAAAAATTATTTTTCCTCTCATTTCCTACTGGGATAAAAGGGGTAAAGTGGAACAGCATATACACACACACATACATGAAGATACAGGCACACACACAAATATATTACACATACAGATGCACATGCATACACAAACACACATATACACACCCACACAAAGGATGCTGAAGTTATGATTCTAGTCTTGCCTCTACAAGTGTGCTAACAGTCTGATCTTGTGCAAATTACATTACCTCCCTGGGCCTCAGTTAATGCAGCTATAAAATGGAGATAATAATACTTGCCCTACTGACCTCACAAGAATCCTGTGGCAACAAAATGAGAAAGTGGAGGTGAAAAATACGGTGTAAATTATAAACTATATGAATATCAAGCATTTTTGTAATGTGCTGAAAGCAAATCAGCCTTTCCTTGCCTCTGAAAGATTTGTCATGTACAAATTGAAAGTAGATAATTCTCTGCAGATGATTGAGATGTGTTTCTTTTTCAGTGCCTTGTGGGGAAGAGAGGATTCCCAAAGCAAAACTAAAATCAAATGATCTTCTCATATATTTCAAATTTACAGAAAGCAGTAGCCACTGCATTGTTAAACATGTGGAATCAAGCACATGGAAACCGTGGAAGATCAATTAGTTTTGTTTGTTTTGGAAGAGCAGAATTCTCATTTAACGTGGAAGTGTGCATTCATTCTCTGTTCTTATTCCTAATGCTTTCAACTTATAATGCAAAACCCCAAAGCTGATAAAGTGATTCTTTTTGAAATTGCTCTTTTCTTCCACAACATTATAGAGAGTTGTTTTTTGAAAGATGAAGAATGGTGGTTGAAATGCTTAATGCTCCTGTGTAATTTGCAAATGCTTTCAGAAATAGGAACTAAGTCAGTGGCAGATGCATCATACAAGTAAAAAAATTAATTATTTAAATGCATAACCTCTTGTTAAGAGAGAAATATGTGAGATAATGCTTAACTTAGATTTTCATTATCTTTGAATTTATTGTAATGTGTATGATAAGCATTCCACAAATTTGAGAATATTTATTTTTTCAAATGCATAGAACCAAATATAAAGTCATTAACATTCCCATTTGCCAGTGTCCCCAGACTCTTCCAGTGTTAGCCATTGATGTTGTCTCCAGACTAGCTCAGGTTGTGACATGATCATGACCAGAGTTGGAGGTATGTTACCTGTCCACATCCCTCAGCTGATAGAATCTGGTCTTAGCTTCACAGTTACAGAGTGAGATTTTGGAGCATGATTAATAAATCCCAAAAGGCTTTTTTTTTTTTTTTTTTTTTTTTGTCCATTAACTTTTAGCCTTCTCTCATCTCCTTCACTGTGACTTGCTCATTTGTGTTGATGTAGTTTTTGTGACCTGTGTTCTTTCTTGGTTTTCCCCTTAGCACTTTTGCATCCTATCTGGCTATAGTTTGAAGATAAAACCCTGGTAAACTACTGTGTTCTTAAGATAGCAATTCACTGGTGTGCTGGACAGCATTCTTTATACCTCTCACACTCTGTCCAAAGATAAAGGGCCCTGCTACTTTCCATAGCAACAAGAGTCACAGAACACATCACTCTACCCCCATCCCCTCATACTGCAATGGGACTTTACCAATCTGACATTCCAGTGTCCAAGAGAAAAAAATGTTCAATAAGTACATTCATTACCTCAGTTATGTTTTATGTTGAGCTCCACTTCCCACAGTGGGAGACATTTCTCTTTAAGGTGGAATTATGACTGGACTCATGTTGTATCCTGTGATGATGAAGCAAAACCATTGCCTACATCTCCATGGTCATATTCCACCTGCTAGCTTAGATGCCTCTCCTCATCTGGAAATCTTGCCTTTTCCCTCCCTATAGCTGGGTTAGTGTCCATAGCTCCATTCTTTCTGTTCCTGGATTTTATTCCTTTTGCCTCATACTATGACATGATCAATCCTGTGTTCTTTACTCTGCAACACTTCAAAAAGAAAGAAAGAAAAAAAAAGATGCTGAAAACTCCATGCAGATGAGTCTATGGATTTTAGTAAAAACTTCTTTTAGTATTACCTATAGCATAATACATGTCTTTTATGTAATATAGCAAAACTAAATACAGTTCTGTGTTGGTTTCTTTAATGAGTTTTACTTTGTAGCTCCATAGAGAAGGTTTAAGCTCTCTAAGGGTGGGTAAGAATCATCTTTAATTTATTTGATATCTTCTACATTCATTTGCATGTTCTTTGAATTAATTATGTCCTTCTAAAAGAATAAGTATAATACAATGAAGGACAAGTAGAGTGTCTTTAGGGTTAGGAGACCTGGATTTTCATACCAACTCTGGCACTGTCTATATGCTATGATAAGCTATTTATTTCTTTAGATTTTAGTGCTGTCATCTGTAAAACAAATGAGGTAGACTAAGTTATACACAGCTAATAGCTCTATACAACTTATAGCCTTTATAGCTCTAACATTTAATGGTGGAATTTAATTTAAAATCCAAACAGTTGCAGTAATAAATGTTATCAATTAGAAAATCCAGTTTATTCTAATTTAAGGTTAAAGACCAACACTGGCATTTCAATGTAGCTGAAATTACTGCTGTTGTATATTAAGGCAGGCTTGCTTCAACAGCAGTGTGGTATTTATTACAGGGACCAAAAGACAAATGTGTTCCTTATTTCTTATTCTTAGCAGTATTGCATCTACTGCCATAGTTGTAATGTGGAGATATCATGTAAAGAGCTTTGGGTTGGGATATTTGAGGATATCTGTATACTTTAGGCAAATTATTCTACCTATTCAAGATTGAGTGCCTTCAGCTGAGAAATGGTCATAGCCACAACTGTCTCACACATTTCCTGGTGTTGTGAGACCTGTAACTTATGAGAAAGCAATTTGTAAATATTAAACAGTAAACAAATGTAAACTAATGTAAAAAATGCAAATAACTTCTAAACTAATCAAGTGTATTGTTATTATTGCCTAGAGCAGGAGTTTCAAGCCCCATACCTAAACAGCCAGGTGTTGACATAAAGTAATGAAGCAGATAGATGATTCATGAGCAGTGCTATCTTACACTGGACCTCTGCTTTGCAAAAGTAATAGCAAGTTATAGGGACAGTAGCAAACTAGAAAGTACATGGTCTGTCTAAAGAACTAGTTGCTGCTAATCTCTAAGTGATCATTGTGATGTGAAAAGACAGACCCAGTGTGGAGAGAATTGCCAGGATTTTTTTGAGTCTGGAAATCCAGATTAGTAGGTACAATTTCTCAATACTTAGATGTTGGCAACTAGTTCAAATTTTAAAAATTATACGGATCAACGTTAGATACATCATACAAAACGTATCTGCAGACCGTATTTGACTTCAAGGCCATCAGTTTTCAAATTCTGACCTAAGCTTTAATTATTCCTGTAGCTCAAATCCTTGCTGAATGGACATATGAGGCTTCCCAGTCTTCGTGAGGACAGCTTTTTCCACTTAGTAACAATGACCACAAGGAATTTAATTTGGGATGTGGGTGAGTGAAGCCAGAGACTCCTGGAGAAATATGTGTTCTAAGACCAAAAAAATGCAAAATTGGTAAACAAATCTGTGTCCTTCTTACCACGCAGAAAGAAGATTCCCTGGATGTCTGTAAGGATGGTTAACAAAATGATAGTTGGCAACACAGTCAGATTCTGTTATAAAGCACAGCAGCAGATTCAGTTTCCAGTTCCCCAAGAAAACTTTTTCTTTCACTGGTCCTATAATACAGATCATATCTGAAACTACTATGTTATCTTACTATAGAATAGACGGTATGTAATGATAGTTGGCAACACAGTCAGATTCTGTTATAAAGCACAGCAGCAGATTCAGTTTCCAGGTCCCCAAGAAAACTTTTTCTTTCACTGGTCCTATAATACAGATCATATCTGAAACTACTATGTTATCTTACTATAGAATAGATGGTATGCCTCATGAAGACTGAGTGATTGTCTAATTTATCCTTGAAAGCTCCATGGTGTTGGGCATATCTTAAATATATGCTCAATAAGTCTTGAATACTGAAAACATCTGTCTGAGTTCTGTGTATGCCAGAACACAGCAAATTTTCCGAAGAGCATGTGGTATAATTCAAAGCAAAACAAAGGAAGAGAAAAAATAAGGGAAGAATCTATAACCCTGGTTCTACTATAAGTTCTACAATTACATAGTTGAATGATCTTGAGCAAAGTCACTTCAGATCTACAGGACTCAATTTCATCATCTGTAGTATGAAAAGTTTCAATTAGATAGTAGGCGTCCTTCTAATTCTAACAGTTGATGATTCTCTTCTATCCCTGAAATCAATAATGATGCCTTCTAAATGCAAATCCTTTTGGAAAAACCAGGGCTCTTCTTCACTTTCTGCCTCTAAGAGAGACTGAGCTAGAACCTTAGCCATTTTTTGGTCCCCAGGTTCATTTTCCAGCATTGGCTACAAATGAAAAATAGTTACTGTGTCCTATTAAAGTAGTTTTAAAACATCTCCAAGGTATATTTTCCTCAGTCCCATAATGGCCATGTTAATAATTTAGTCAAACAACACTCCAACCAAGTTTCAGCTTCCCCAAGAGGTCAAAGTAAGTACAATGGAACAACCACCTAGTGGGAAATTCCAAGAAACAAAACCCATCTCTGGAGTTGCTGAGATAAAGTTAGCATCGAAATGCATTTCTTTGTTTCTGCTCAGAGACAGGAGAACTGCCCCGGAAGCCAGAAGACAGTTGCTCCAGGAATTTCGATAGATGCCTGACAGGCCCGCATCCATCATTCAGCCCACAATGAGAAATGGTGATCGGAGACTGATGTTATCAAACTGCTTAATCTCACTCTCATCACACTGCCTTTTCCTGAACCTTGCTACACAATGTTCTGGAAGAGAGACAGTCATACATTTGCCTGTGATGGCAATTTCTGATCATAGGTTACTGCGGGTCAGTCCTGGCTCTACCTGTGAAGTAGGAGTGTGTCTTTAGTGTTTATAACTCCTTTATTTTGGACATTCATTTATTCACTTTAACATTTATTTATTTATTCATTCAACAAATATTCATTGACTTCCTTCTCTGGCGAAGCACAGTTCTGTTCCCTGGGATCTAATTATAAACCACAGATTTGTTGAATAAATAACATGTAAATAAATGAATGAATAAATGAAGAAGAGACATACTTCTTGCCCCAAGGCTCTCCTAGTTCAGTGAGGAAGATAGAAACTTTCAGAGATCATTATTGTTAATTATGGTGAGTACTATGGAGGAGATGGGTATGGAGCACTGGGGCTCATACGGGGACCCTGACACTCCCTGAGAGGCTCGTAGAATACTTTCCCAGGTGGAAAGATCTTGTAGGCAGTTGTACATAGCAGCCAGACTCTCAGAATGGTGATCTAGTCTGGAAGGTTTGAGACCCGCAGCTGGTAGACAGCTAGTTCGACTCTGAAGTGAATCATATCGATAGGGAGGGAAGGACAGAGTCGGGAACAAAAGAAGAGGCCTGAGGTTAGAAGCCTGGGGAAGAACTGTCTTTAAGGCCACAGCCTGAGCCCTCTCCTTGAATCAGTGTGTCCTGAATTCCTAGCTTT
>NW_007727461.1:54710-56181 GCF_000696425.1 Galeopterus variegatus | reverse complement strand
GTAAAATTTTAAGTTTAAATAAATAAATAAAAATAAAAAATCATGATGCTTAATATTTTATAAAAACTATGTTTGTTAATACTGTGTAACATAAAGGACATAGATTAATTTTCTTAAAATAAACTGGTTTATTATTGGAGAGATTCAAGTAAATAGCAAATAGTTGATACTTTTCTATCATGTTGTGGTAATAATTCTGATGACTTTCTTATTATATTGCAAATAGTGGCTCCATGCCCATAGAAAAAATAATCTTCTCTAATGCCCGTCCAAGATAATTTTCGTCATCTTAAAAGGATGCGAGCTTCATTGGATAAATCAAATAAATGAGTTTTCTTTTGGAAGTCCATCTGGCGTGCTGGAGAAGAAACCAAGCAAGAATTAGGTGGTTTCTTGTGTTTCTGTGGGCACTCCCCTATGTGACCTTGTGCATGCCCTTACTCTACTTGTATGGCAGCACTTACTGCAAATATTTATGAGCAAAGGGTGCTTCATAGAGAAAAGCATTGCACATCTGAGTCCTCTGGAGAATACTGGAAGATTGAGCTCCTATAAATCCCAGAGGAGAGCTCCAAAGGACGCAGAAAAGAGCACGTTACATTTACTATTCCTCACTCCACTACTGCTCCTGTCCCCCGATTAGTCACTCTCTCCCTTTCAGTCATTAGAGGACACTTCCAGCTGAAAGCATCCTCCCCTGATGAGTACGATAATCATAATTTATAATCTTAATTTAATAATCTTAATTTATTGAGTCCTTAGTATGGTCCGCACACTGTTCTAAATGATTTACATACATTGAGTTATTTAATCCTCACAAAACCCTGTGAATTGTGTATATTATTACCTGCAATATATAGAAAAAGAAACTGGGGTACAGAGAGCTTAAATAACTTGCACAAAATCATATTAGTTCTAAAAGGCCAGGGCAGGATTCAATCCCAGGCAGTCTAAATTCCCATTCTACTTTTTAATATTATTCAAGTTAATTTCTCCTAGAGTGTACTCCTATCATAGTATTCAGAATAACTCATTGCACTTTTGTCCATTTTAATCTCTTCATACCACTTTTTAGACCCCTTATGGGAAAGGAATATATTTTATTTATCTGTTTACTAGGGACTTTGCACAGTCTCTGACACATGGAAGGGCCTTATGATGGTTGAATGAACGTACAATCATGTTTCCTAAGAGTGTGATGTACCTTTGGAGAATCATTTAAGGCAGAGGTTTTAACTCCAAGATCCCCCAAGTGTCAACGGATGGGTTTCAAGGTGTGTCCACAATATATTATAGATAAACATTTTTCTTCCTCTAAGGGGGAAAATTTCTAAAATAAAAACTGACCAATTTCCATGTATTTATTTTTGTCTATGTTAATGGTTAATTACAAAGGAATTAATAAAATTGATCAATGCACATTAGTCTTTTAGTTGGTTAAAGAAGCAAGAATAACTCTGGAATTACCTTT
>NW_007727461.1:51694-54170 GCF_000696425.1 Galeopterus variegatus | reverse complement strand
ATTACAAAGGAATTAATAAAATTGATCAATGCACATTAGTCTTTTAGTTGGTTAAAGAAGCAAGAATAACTCTGGAATTACCTTTTTTCCCTGAACTTGATATCAGTCTTTTCTCTCTTTCTTTTTAATGCTGTCAACCTTTTTATTTTGTTTGGATTAATTTCTAATTTAGAAAGTATTTGTTTTCTCATCTCAGTTTGGAGAATTCCTTAAGTGCCTAAGATGATGACAGAAGAAAGATTCAGAAGCATCAATTCAATTCAATTCAATTCAATGTGCATTTACTGAGCACTTCTTGTTTACCTAGAATTCTGCTGGGACTCTAGGAGGTATTTAAAGAAACAGAAGATATAGTCTTTGCCCTAAAGAAACTTGTATTACAGAAGGTAGTTTATGGGTGTCCTTAAATATTAAGTTTACTGGTTTAGAGTTGATATATAGGCAAGAAATGCCTGTAGTAGATATTTGAACAGAGGATAATGATCAAAATGGAAAGCTTGCTATGGTAGAGTTCTGCAAGCTGAAAGATCATGAGATGAAGCTGGATTTGTGGGAGTTTTTGTAAAGGACTTTTATGCTTACCTACCAGAGCTTGGTAAGTACGGAGTGGTTCTGTGGTAGTAGAAATGAAGATGAACAGATGGAAATAGGAGATATCTGGGGAAGATTTGGAGGTTTGGAGGACTATACTATTCCAGTCAGTCATGAGGCTGGTCAGACTCACAGCCCCTTCTAGGGAACACTGTCGCACTCATGTTCTTGCTGAAAGAACATCCTTGTGTTTATTACCATCTGCCCCCAGCCTTTCTGGTCATAGTTAATTCATCCAGTAATATACATCTTTCAGGAGGTCAGTTGATCTATATCCAGGTTATGAATTGACCTGATGTGAAATGATGAGTTAAGTCAAAGTCTTTCTCTTTAGAATTTAAACTTAAAAATGCTAGATGAGGACAGTTAGACTCAGATATTGAAACTGAAAAGATACATCAAGATAGAAATAAGTAGAATAGGAGTCATATTAAAATTGGGGCCCATGAGTTGGATATATCTTGGCTAAAATGATAGTGGCATAAATAAGTTAAATGTTTGTTTTTTTCATGTCAGACCAAGAGATAGCAATACAGAGCTGGTGTCTTAACCTGTGTCTTCCCAAACACATACCCATAACAAAAACTTATTTTCAGGTAGTTTATTTGGTTTATGATTTCAGAGAAAAATAATTAGGGACAGGAAAAGTGAAAAAGTAAAGGACAAAAAGCCATTATAAGGGCATATTGCTCAATTACACTGAGACCTCTTGAGAAACTTATGGAATGCCTATCAGAATTGTTCAGTCGAAGAATGAAAAGAGGGAGCATTTGTCCACCATTGCCCGTTTCTCATCATTTGAGGACTGTCCCGAAGGGTGTTAACTCTCTAGCTTCTTTGCAGAGAATATGTGCTGCCAAAACAAGTTTCTGCTAGTGACCTAGGTGTTAGGGAAGCTTTCCAGCAGAAACCAATTACAAGCAGAGCATCCTTGAAGAGAAGCACTGCCAGCATGACATTGGCTGAAGCTTGTATGGAAATGCCCACTGTCATCATGGCCAGAAGCACATGTTACTGAGATGATGTGGGTTGGGGCACTAGAGGCATCTGACATAGTCCACTACTTACATTGTGCAGATTTGCTCATGCATACAAAAAGGCCAATTTGTCAATGAATCTTCAAGGTAGTGGCTGGCTATGAGTTTTGCAAGAGATTCAATAAACAATGGTTAGTGAAAGAAGCTACAATCTTATTTCTGCAATTGGTCCAGAGACTTTCAAAATCTCTTTGTTGCACCACACATTCTAGATTTTCCTTACACTTGCCTGACCCTTCAGCTGACATAGGTTGCTTGCATGGTGGGGTTACTAAGACCTTCATTTCTGGGTGGTCTGCATCTACAGTTTGCTCTGCCCTTATTAGGTCACAGTTGCTGAAATCATCTGTTCACCATTGTGAACAACCATGTGAAGAGCAATTCTTGGTTACAAAAGGAATGGTCTTGTTCCAGAACCCTGAGGATGTGGACTGCCCCACTCAAAACTGTGAGTCACTCAATAATTAGGTCCAAGCAACATTCTCAGACATGGCATATGCTACTTTCAAGTGCAAAGTACATATAAGGTATGTTCATTCATATTCCTGACTACTGGTCCCTTAAAAACTTTACTAATGTGGCAAGTCTTTGAAACTTTGAAACTTTTGGGGATTTATCTCTTATCCTTCTGGGATGTATGTGTTTTATTAGGATATCCAGAGTATTTGCCACTTTCCTGTTCACTAGGTCTGAATAGCATTATCATTAGGCGGTGATATAGTGGACTAGCATGATGTTTCTGAGAAATGTCAAGATGATTAAGGCCACTGCAGATTATAGTGTGGATAAAGCAAAAGAGTCAATCTGGTCCTTGGACAAGACAATGGATATCTTCAGATTTTGGCTAT
>NW_007727461.1:40027-51326 GCF_000696425.1 Galeopterus variegatus | reverse complement strand
GCAAGGTAGTGATGGAGGGGCTGTTTCAGGAGATTCCATTGGTCGTTTTTACTCTAATGGCTTCTAAACTCCACAGATCAGAAAACCAGTATGAATATTCTGCTAGCTTCTAAGTTTATACATGTCAATTATGCATTTGGGAAATAACTACAGGGTTTATGTAGCCATACGTTTTGCCCCTCTCCCTAAGACATTAAATCCTTTAAGATCAACTCCCTATTTGCTTGTACTTATTAGTCAAGTACTAAAATTTTTTTGGTTGAGTAAGCTATTTCCTTCTGGAAGATGGACTATACCATTCCATTTAATCTCTGATCCTAGTTTTGGGTCAAGAAGGATATGTAGGAACATATTTTAAAGATAATAAACATCATTTTTTGAAACATTCAACTTAGTTAATGTATTTGCTTGGTTCCTCAACAAAAAGAGTCTGGTATCCAGGTAGGACTGGGCTACTTTTGCTGGTCTAGATGTTTCAAGGGAGCATAAGTATTCACAGTTTTCAGACCCATCCAAATATCCCCATCCCAGATTTCGGGGTCTCACTTCTCTTCTGCCAACCCCTGTATCTAACAGAAAAGAAGTGCTATGGTCGCACATCCCATATTTTTTGTATTTATTATAATTAAACCCCTACAATTAAATTTTGGTCAGGATTTTGAGCACTCTTTGGCCTGTGGCTACATGAAGTGTTTTGTTTTGTTTTTTAAAATCATCCCCATGGTTGTCTTCTTGCTTTAACCCTGTGCCCTGAGTTGTTTTCTTTCTTCAAAGCATCTATAGCAGTTAATAAAATGTAAGGGCTCTAGGGGCTACATTTTGTAGAGACTCGTGAGACATATTCAGAATGCCTCCCAGAATTGCCCACCCAAAAGGGGAAGCAAGAACATTTATCCAGAGTTTCCTATTCCCAACTGGTTGATAGTTTTTTTCAAGGATATAAAGCCCCTGAACTTCCCAGCTGCACATGTGCACTGGTTAAGTTCCTTCTGGTGTTCAAATCATAGAAGAAGCCAAGTGGCAGAAAGCGAAGACACGTGGAATGGACTTGATGCATGATGCCATCAGTAGGAAGTGAGTCAAAGCCCTCTTCAGACTTTCCATTGCACCTGCAGCTGAAGTCAGATAAAAGAACAAAGGTACGTGAGGTGGGGCATCAGCAGTTCCACATTATCAGGGGCTCTGGGTCCTTTTGTCTCCTTACTTTTTATCCCTAGAGTGATATCTTCACTATATGGTGAAAAGTATCTTCCACCACATTTTCATTCAAACCAGTGGGAAAGGGGAAAAAAAAGGAGAGGGAACACCTTTCCTCATAGAGCAAAATACAAAATTTGCCCTCACATTTATTAGATGGAACTTAGTCAGATGACCATATTTTGCTGCCATATAGGTTAGAAAATGTAGGCTAATATATTCTGAATAGATGAATACATGTTGAAAAGAAGGGATTCTACTTATGCAAAACAGTCATTTGCAGTTTGTCCTCTATGTGGAATTTTAGAAATGTGTGGTCGTTTTTTGTTTGACACAATGACTGGAAGGTCTTCCTGTCATTTAATTGGTAGATCCAAGGAGGCTGGATGTACTGCAATGTCTAGAACAGCCAAGCACAATAAAGAGTTGTCTTGTATCTGCACATCTTATGAGTATTCTGAAGAATATCCAGGTAGGTGGGAAAAGAAAAGTTTATAATTTTTTACGCCTAGAGCTTAACTCCATTTCTTGTGTAAACATGTACAATGTACTATACACTGAATTTTCTAGGAGTGTATCTACTTGTTTAATTAAGAAAAAAAAATTGTACTTTATTGCGTTTGTATCATTACTCAGAATTGTCCTCCATTTCAGAAAAAAAAAAAAAAAAATCAGCTAAACAATGCTGCCCATGGTATTTGAGTCACCACCATAAGACACTGTGTCAGTCTGCAGTAGTAATTGTCATATTCATCCTGGTTCATGTGTAGGTGTAAGTATCTTATTGCTTTATTTCATTTTCTAGTATAGGCATGGATGAACATTTATATATTACATTATATATTCTTTTAAGTTAATTAATTACATTTAAATGATGTAAATTATTTTATTTTAAATTACTTTCCTTCTTTTCTTTATATTACACTTAGGATATTGTTGTTTATTTTCAAAGTGTTTGTATAAGTAAGGCATATTTGTAAATTTCAGAATAGAAAAGGGAGCATTGCAAAAATATTCAATGTAAAAGCAAGGTATTTAATTGGATAGTGTTAAAACTGCTACTATAAAAGGAAAGAACAGAAACTGTGAGACAACTGGTTACCTCTTCCAAAAGGAAAATGACAAGTCAGACTAAGAAGACAAAATTATGAGTAAATTAAGAAATTAGAAAATATGTATAAGTAGAAGCTATGAGATAGAAAAAGCATACAGTAAGTGTTCAAAAAGTCATTTGGTTGTCCAAAAATAATGGAGTAGATTGATGGAGAATAGCCTGGTCTTCTTGAAAGTGGAACACCACAGTAAATATTGTTGAGCTCCTGCTGCTGATGTCTGGGGCCTTAGTCCAAATTGATTTCCAGGTGCAGTTTTCTCATGGGCCAGCTCTGCTCTAATTCCCACTTCTCACAATGAGAGTTAACCCTACAACTCTAACTTATTCTTTAGTCCTTCTGTTACCTGCTATTTCTGCTTTCCCCAGATATGTAAATGGATGTAACTAGCTGGTATTTGGAAGTATTAAGCTAGGACAATGTAGTGAGATCACAGCTGAATATCGAGACTGGCAAAAGATTGGCAACTGGTTTCTGGCTGAAGTTATGTCAACAGCCCTTAAGGCAAACCAAGGAGGTCAAAGGGCAACACCATTAAAGGATGGGTAGAGGAAGAGGACGCAATGAAAGGAATTAGAAGAAGATGCAAAGAAAGACTCAGGATTATATGGGGTTCCAAAGCTGAAATAAAGACATCGAAGCAGGGAGCTGCTACTAAGCCCAAATTCAGCAGAGAACCTCTGTAAAATAAAGACTAAAACATACAACCACAAACCCTTTCCTCATCCAGAGATTAATTGAAAGTTTTATGCGAAACTCAAATTCAGAAAGCTATGAATTTTAAGTCTATCCTGAAAATATTCCTTTATGGAGAGCAGGATCAATGCTCTGAAATACTTCCAAATCCCACATTTGAATGCACTATGGTATTTGGAGGCAGGATAGCAAAATGGGTGAATGTATGGACTTTGCTTTAATAAAAACTTGGTTTAGAAAACAGTTTACCACTTCAGTGGGTAGAGTGACTGTTAGAAATTACTTGACCTTCTGAGCCTCAGTTTCCTCATCGATAAAAGAAAATTCTACCAATTTCATAGGGTTGTAGGTGAGGATATAATGAGATAATTGGATGTAAAGCACTTAATCTGGCACACAGGGAGGGCTCAATAAATAATAGCTATTATTATTATGCTGGGCTGCTATGTGATGAGACCCCTGCCATTGCCTGACTTTTCATTAACCAAGCAACACTAGGGAGTTTTTGGCAGCAACCACAAAGCAGTTTGTTGGCACACAACCTTTCAATTATCTGCACTAGTGATCCCCTCCATTAGCATGGATAAGAAAAAGTGTACGGCATAGATAAGCCAGAGGGAGGGGGAGAAAAAAAAAACAGTTCAGCCATATAACTATATAAATCCCTATCAGGATTTAGGAGCAGTTCCTCATGGCTACAGATTTATATATTCAAAGAGAGGAATCCAAGTTCTTCTTTACATGAGTTCTTTAACTTGACCGTAATGAATGTTAACTCTTCTTTCTTAGCATGGATAAGAAAAAGTGTACGGCATAGATAAGCCAGAGGGAGGGGGAGAAAAAAAAACAGTTCAGCCATATATCTATATAAATCCCTATCAGGATTTAGGAGCAGTTCCTCATGGCTACAGATTTATATATTCAAAGAGAGGAATCCAAGTTCTTCCTTACATGAGTTCTTTAACTTGACCGTAATGAATGTTAACTCTTCTTTGCTGTTGCTTTATTTTTATATAGCATATCTCCATTTAAGAAAATATACCAAGAAGCTTTTCTCTGTGTTGTTGTAATGTTTCTCCTCTGATTCTATTTCCCATGCTGTGTCTCTGTCTAGCAATGGTAAAAATTACTCAGTTTATTTGAGAGTCAACGGAATGATAATAAAAGTCCCACCTTATCTGACACTGAACTCTCAGCCTTTGAAATATATAGACAACTTTTTTTTCCACAAGGCTAAAGAAGCTTTACTTAAAGGTGATATAAATTTATAGGTTTTATTTTTGGCCACTGGAGGGCTCTCATATTTTTCCACTAATGAAATAGAAACCTTGAGCATGACTAAAAAACTGGAAATCAAAGATGAACGTTTAAAAGAGAGTGATCTTATGGTTGATGCTCAAAACCAGGTGAGACAAAATTTGGAGACAGGTGAATCTAATGCTTTAGAACAGTGCTTTGGATACTTGGGACAGATGGTGAGTCGCTGGTAGTGACTCAGACCTCCAACTTCAGGAAAAGGTGGAATGTCCCCTTCACTTCTTTTACTTTAGTGATCATTCATTGTCTCTTTTCCCTTCTTCCTGATGATTTCTCAGCTCCATGATCTTTTAATGGAGATCCTAAATAATACTAACACCTGATCCTGTTTTGGAAAGCCTCCTTTTCCTCTTATCCTTAAGCCCTGTCTACTGCCCCAGAGTCTCTCCCTATCCATGACCTTCTTACCTTCCCTAACCATTATACCTGTGTACCATAGACCTTTTTATGACCTCCAGCAGTAATCCGTCCCCCACCCCAACACATACACATACACACAGCCAACCATTTGTGCTACTTCAGTGCTTTTGAATAACTGCTGGATCCTTGTATTTAGATATCATCGACATCAGCAACAGTCAGGTTTGTATACAAAGAAAGGCAGACAGCAGTTTGAATCACAGTACCCAAATGGATATAGTGACCTTAGATCTGGTCTCAACTGCTGTGGATACCCAAGAAATACATTAAAAATGGCAGCAGGTATCTTTGGAAGTAGTAAATATTTATAGTCAGCAAGGTAATAGAATTGACTATCTGGCTTGAAATAGAACGTCTGTCTGGCTTGAAGCAATACCCCCATGTGGCAGCTACAAGTAGGGACATAGTCTGGGTCTTCAGTGAGATGTTTTGAAAAGCCCATCACATCATCAATCAAGCAGGCTGGGGATCAGAGGAGAGCTAAAGAAGTAAATTAGGATGGCAAGGTTTAAGATCTGCAAACATCTCGTGTATTGGTGGCAAAAGCTATAGCTTAGAAGATACACAAGGACCTACAGATTCGCCTGAGACTTTCGGATACCCAGCCTGGAGCCACATGACTGACTCCAGACTGCGCCTGTGGGAACAAGCTACTGAATTCATTGTTAGCTTATTTAGGAGATGCCCAGGAACTGCAAGCTGAGTCTCCAGACCCAGCAGCAGAGAAGAGCTGAAATGGATAGTCTGACATAGTCCGTTTCGGTGACTGGGTTTTTTCCTGTTTTCATTTTTATTTTTAGATATCATGGACTCAATCTCTTGATAGTCCTGCTAGTTTTATTCTGCCTCACTGAGTTTAAACTTCAGTGCATAAATAAAATAATATCCATTTTGGCCCTCCAGGCCCTTTCTGTATATGATTTTGTTGTTATTGTCTGCCTCCCAAATACGAGCTCGCTGAAATGCTCTGCCCTTTACAGTTTTACTTTTTCAAAAACCACTTCTATTTCACTTACAAATATACACTGCGATCATTACCAATCTCTAGATTATACATAGATTTAGTTATTTAAAGTTGTCATTCACTAGTTAATAATAACAATTGTGACAAGCATACCATGCTAATGTAAGATCAAACAATAGGGAAACTGTGGGGAAGGTGTTTGAGAACTCTGTACTAGTTCCTCAGTTTTTCTGTAAATCTAAAACTGTTTTAAAATAAAAGGTTAAATTAAAAAAAGTGGTTGGCTATTCATTTAATATAACGCCACTCTCAGTAAGGGCTAATGAATAATGAATGGTAAGAGTCTTGTCAGACTAGTAGAGATAAATAAGCCCTCTGAGCTGCCTCAGTGCACAGAGACTGAGGTGGGCAGCAGGCCTGGGATGAAAGGGATGGTCATCTCCCTTATTTGGGATATTTGTAGTACAAACATGGTAGATCTCCATTAGAGTCACAAGGCTCTTCTCTGCAACTACCCTCCCCAAAGACCTCTTTCCCTGCTGAGAACCATCAGCCTGTCCTCCTTCATCTCAGACCATGAACTGAAATCAATTCTAAGCAGTTTCAGTTATCCTTACTTCTTCGATTTCTCACGGTGATATCTCCTGGTACCTAGACGTCAATTTACTGGTCTCTTTGTTTAAATTCTCGGCTCTGGTCAGTTTCTGCTTCTTCATTTCAGCCTACCTCCTCTTCTGGCATATACAGAAACACCTACCCCAGCAGCCTCTTTATTTGTAAACTATTGGTAAAAGATTACTGTTAGACTTGGTTTTCTGATTATGGTGAACATCACAACAGTGTTTGAAGACAAATGACTTGATGCTTAAACATGGAAGAGCCAAAGCTGGTGCTGGGCATGTGCTCCCCTTTTTCCCTTTTGAGAACCCCTATTTCTGTTTTGACACCTCTTCCTCTTCTAGGAGCATAGTGCTGCCCTGTGTATCTATGTACTGAGAAACCCATGGTAATGACAAGCTAGATCTGCCTCCTACTTTGTATCTAACAGCTCCCCTCCATTTCACTATCAAAAATCTTTCCAATTGCAGCCTAATTTCTTTCTTCCCTGCATTTCCTCTTTGGTTAATATACTGTGTATATTATGCTTAGTCAATATCCAGGTACTCTTCTGGGCACATGAAAGGCTTATAGTTTCCTACCTCCCTTGAAGCTAGGTGTGAGCAGATGACTGGCTTCAGCCAATGAAATGTAACTAGAAGGGATGCCTGCCACTTTCTTGTAGGAGCATCTAATTGCCAGTGTATGGTTCTCCTGGATTCCCTTCTCCTACTGCGGTGATCATGGGAACACATGTTGATATGGAAGTGCCATAAGATCAAAGCAGCCTGTAGTGCTGAGGCAACACATGGAGGACAGCTGCCCTGGAGAGCTGCCCAGACAGGCAGGGGACTTTCTATGAGTGAGTTTTGTTGTGTTAAAAAAGAGCTGAGTGTGGGAATGTTTTTACTACTGCATAACCTAGAATATCTTGACTATTATGGTTGAAAAATAATCTCAAGAGTATAGTACATTGTTAGTAATTGATGATATCTTAATGTATTACCTCTTCCAGAGTATTTCCATTGTGATAGGAGATCCCAGGGGACAAGATATCTTAAGTGAAAGGAATGAACTACTGATGATGGAGTAGAAGACTCTTGGGCATATTAGAGAAGATGACATGTTGGGATAAGGCAGTCTTTCTTTACTCTCTAATCATACTGTGATCATGTCTGGCTAGATTATTACCTACATGCACATTTTAAGAAGGACAGTTTGTGACAAAAGCAAAAGCTGTGAGATTTAGGCTCTTATATGTTTCCCCCCACTAATCTATTCCAAATATCACTAATATAATGTTGTAGGTCGCTCATTGTGTCCTCAACACACCTTGTGTCTTCAATTTTTACACAGCTTGGAATGTCCTCTTATATGATTAATAACTCCCCTTTTATATTTTCTGGCTATGCTTTAGGCTTTTTATGTATGTGTGGTATTATGTCATACATATTTGGTCTGTCCCTGTCTCCTAGCAAACAACTCCTAAAATCTCCAAAATGGTAAGAGTGTCATTTTGGATGCTAATAATTGGCTGATGGCTGGCAGCCCCTAGATAGCTTCAGGATGGACTGGTTGCTAGGAGAACAGAAACTGTGATTAGAAAGTTGTGCATCTTAATAGTCAATATCCAGTTCCTCTTCTGGGAACATGAAAGGCTTACAGTTTCCTACCTCCCTTGAAGCTAGCCTGTCTCTTTGCTTAAATTCTCAACTGTGGCTCAGTTTCTGCTTCTGCTTCAAGGCTCCCCTTGAAGCCTCTGGGAAGGGGTAAGTTGATCACTCCTGAGTTTCATAAAAACTCAGGAGGACTGAATTCAAAGAGTTTCTGGATAGCTGACTGCATGGATGTTCCTGAGGTGTGGAACAGTGAAGGCATGGAATCTCCCGCCGTCTCCCCGACACCTCACCCTATGTGTCTCTCCATCTGTATCTTTTGTGACGTCCTTTATAATAAATGAGTAAACATTAAAAAATGAGTATTTCCCTCCCTGAGTTCTGTGAGCCAATTAGAAAATTAATTCAATCCAAGGAGAAGGTTGTGGGAACCCCAATTTATAGCCAGTCGGTCAGAAGCACAGGTAAAACAACCCGTAGCTTGCCATTGGCATCAGAAGTCGGGGAGGGGCATGCTTGGGGACTGAGCCCTTAACCTGTGGGATCTGATGCTATTTCCAGGTAGACAGTGTTGGAATAGATTTGAATTAGAGGACACCCAGCTGGTGTCCACTACATAATTGCTTGCTTGCCTGCTGGTGGGGAGACCTTCCCACACACTTGGCCACAGAACTGTCTTCTGTGTTGATTGTTGTGCTGAGTAAATCTATAGGAAAACACTTCAGTGTGTTTTTTCCTCTACTCAGTATGTTTTGACTATTTTCTTTAACTACGCTGTGAAGTATTACTCCAAAGGCACATGGTCAGGAAGTGGTAGAAGCAAGATTTAAACCCAGATCCTCTTGAGAGTCTATGCTCTTTTCACCATGAGCTCTTCTCTCTCCTTAGGTGGAACCCACATTTCCTCCAGTGTATAATTGCCAGTGTCTGATTCCCCTGGATTCCTCCTCCTCTTGAGAGTCTATGCTCTTTTCACCATGAGCTCTTCTCTCTCCTTAGGTGGAACCCACGTTTCCTCCAGTGTATAATTGCCAGTGTCTGATTCCCCTGGATTCCTCTAAGGCCCACCTTAAGCCTCACCTTCTCAGTGATGTGTCTTCCCTGACCCTACCCTGCACAATGACCCCTTCTGCTTTGCAATTCTTATTGTTATTTGGAACCACAGTAGCTTATCTCCAAAGATAACACTCTGGTGACCCATGCCTCTTGATGCTCAGACCCTGAACAATTTGTCCATGTGACTTGCATTTTGACCCATAGAGTGTGACAGAAGAGGCATTGTGTGACTTCCAAGGTTAGACCATAAGAAGTCTTGTGGCTTCTCCCTCAGCCTTTGAAAACACTTACTCTTGGAGCACCCACTCTAAGGAAAGCCAAATACGTGAGACGGCAGAGACCACCTGGGACTACTGCACTGTTAAGAGGTGCAACATAGCCATGCAAAGATGCCATGTGGAGAGAGACAGATGCCTGGGTGGCCCCTAGCTGTGCCAGCCATCCCAACAAAGGCACCCTGAATAGGAGTAAAAGAGCCATCTGGACATCAGCCTGGTCACGCTCGTACATAATACCAACTCCAACTGCCATCTGTCAGTAACTACATAAGAGACCCCAGACAAGAACCACCCAGCTGAGCCCAGTCAGACCACAGATCATGAGTTACAATGACAATAGAGTATTTGTTTTAAGCAACTAAGATTTGGAGAGGTTCATTTCACCCCAATAAACAGAAACTTACCATATACTTACCATATACTCTTCTCCCTCCCACCTCTGGCATGTTGCAATATTTTATGGACTGCCATGCCATTCTATTCATTTTTTAAATTAATATTTATATAATCTATCTGTTGGCATCATCTCAATTGAAAGCTTTTAATGGGCTTTTCTTATTCAAGATGAATCCCCTTACTTTCTAGCTTAGCACACGAAGGACATGGTAGGACTTCAACAAATGTTTGCTGATGGATGAAGAAGCTCCTTGAAGTCAGAGACTATGTTATTTCCATCTTTATGTTTCCTACAATATCTAGCACAGAGCTTCATTGTAGACCTTCGAGGGTATTTGTTGGTAAGGCATATGTCAATCAGCATGCTCTAAAATACTCTAACAAATGATTGGTTCTTTTTGTGAACTGTTTTCCACAACTCCCCTCTTTGCTATGTCCATGTGCCCTAGGCTTTAGCCACTTGGTCCAGGCACCCTAATCTGTGCTTTTAATCATGCCGTTCCCTCTGCTTGGAATGTCCTTCTCACCCCCCACCCAACCCATTCTACCTTGTGAAAAGATATTCATTGTGCAAAATCCAGCTAAAAGATCGCCTCCTGTTCCCTGCCCTCTTACATCACAACAGTAATCCCTTCTATTGAGTTTGTTACCTGTTGAGTACTTATCCACCACAGTATTCCACTTACTGCTAGTCATTGTCTCTCTTAGCCAGGGAGCTTTTCAAGGATTGAGGCTGTAGCTTATTTAACTTTGACTCACCAGCACAGTAAATGGCACAAAGCAGGTGGTCAATAAATGACTATTGGATGAATGAATACATTACAAGGAGAGAACAGTCATGTGAGAGATAAGAAATAAACACAGTGTTGAGTGCTTTGTCACCACAAAGTGCTATTAATATACAATTGGCACCAAGCTCTCTGGCTGCTCCTGCTTGTCTTATGCCCTTAATCTTTCACCACAAAGCCAACAGCCATTCTTTAATCAATGCTGTTGCCTTTCTCTGAACCCTCACTAGTTTGTACTTTTTTTTTCCTGAGATGCCTGAAGCCTCTTCATATTCAGCCCAAAATAGCACTGACCTTTCAGCTGCTATATCACCTGGCAGCTCATATCTAATTTCCTTTTGCAAGAGCCTCTCCCACTCGCTTTTAGCATTTCTGCTTTCCAGGTTTCTGTTGTGGCTCGCTGTGTTGCTGATTGTGTTTTTCCCTCAGAGAATCTGGTTTCTATTTTTTTCTGGTTTGAACTCTACCTGGCTATTTATTTCTTTTCCCCCCGGTTTCTGTTGTGGCTCGCTGTGTTGCTGATTGTGTTTTTCCCTCAGAGAATCTGGTTTCTATATTTTTCTGGTTTGAACTCTACCTGGCTATTTATTTCTTTTCCCCCCAGGCATTCAGTGGTACACAAGATGGGGAGGGCTGGGAAATGGGAGAGGCTATGGCTTGGTGATTTCTCTTCTGTGGGGAAGCCCACCTAAGACCTAGAAAATAGTACTGCCCAGCTCACTCTGCCCCTCAACAAATTTTTGGCACTGGCTGCTTTTCCATCCTTTTCATGGGGTTAGGGGAAACATTTCATCAGACTGGGATTTTTTTGTTCGTTTCCCTCTTTTTATCTTTTTGTTGTTTTGTTTTCCTTGCCTTTTTT
>NW_007727461.1:31212-39418 GCF_000696425.1 Galeopterus variegatus | reverse complement strand
AAGGGTTCAGATCCCTTTTCTGGCCAGTTGCCACAAATACATACATAAGTAAATATTACAAATCTAGTTTCTGGAATATTCACTATGTTCTTAGGTCTTTATGCTTATATATGTGCTGTTTCTTTAGTTAGAATAACCTTGCTTATCTTCTCACCTTATTGAAATCCTACTTAGCGTTCAAAGCATCAGTCAGATGTCACTTCTTCCTTGTAGTTCATCTTATCACCTACATTCTCTTCTCCAAGTTGCTGCTGCTCTTTGTTTATAAGGGTTTCCTCACTTTTAAGACAGTTAGCCTTATATTTGACTTAATTATAAAGGCATTCTTTGTTCCTCTAAACTGCAAACTCCGTGGAGGTAGGAAAGCCATTCTACTCATTCCTATGACTTCCATCAAGAAAAACATAAACCCTTTGAAACTATGTTCCAGAATGGCTCATTGTAATGTTGCTTTCCAAGTGAACAAATGCACAGAGAGGTAAGTCCTGCTGAGATTCTCAGAGGCTGAGGGTCCTCCGAGACTGCTGTAGCTTGGCAGTAAGGAGCACCTCTAGATGCTCTTGAATTCACCCCAGAATGACAAAAGAGTTTGGCTGAGTATATGTGTGTGGTTCTGAGTAAGGAACAGGTAGGAGTGGTGGATGAAGAAAAGAGGAGATGGCTTTTTAATTAGGTAGTAGGATATCTTGCCCCAGTGGATCTTAATTATTTTTTAACACTTAACATTTAAGAATGTTTAAGTGCCAGGCATTGTGCTAAGTGATTTACATGCAATATAACATTTAATTCTCATGAAAACCCTGCGATAGGTGTTATCATTATCCTCTTCTAATGGATAAGGAAACTGAGGTTCTGTTTAGAAAGGTTAAGTAATTTGCCCAAGGTCACATAGCTAGTAAATGGCAGTGGTTGACTTCTCAACTCCCAGACTAGTTGGAGGTGGGATCCCTGCTCTTAAGTAATACACTAGTTTGTCTTTTTCTACTGGTGGAAAGTCCTTTATTTTCCTTATTCCTTTCTTATGATTATTAATGAATATTGAAGGATTGGGGGCATGGGTATCACATGATAAAAGGATTACAATTTACACTGCCAAATAGAATAGCTAAGTCTAACTAGTACTATTTATAAATGACTCAGACTATTTATAAATCATTTCTGCATGTCAGGGCCCTCTGCACGTTCCACACGATCATCTCTACTTTTCATAACAAGAGTATTATTATCTTCATAGAATAGCTAAGTCTAACTAGTACTATTTATAAATGACTCAGACTATTTATAAATCATTTTTGCATGTCAGGGACCTCTGCACATTCCACACGATCATCTCTACTTTTCATAACAAGAGTATTATTATCTTTATTAAACTGACAAGGAAACTAAAGCCCATCAAGGTGAAGGAGCTTATATGAAGCCCAATAGCCAGTAGGTAATAAAGCCGGTGTTCACCTGCTATACTACCTATGATGAAATCCTGGGCTATCTGCACAGCCCTAGAGAAAAGGATGAGATCATGGTAAATAATTTGCTGATTTCTCTCCTCCAGTTCAAGGGAGACCTTTATTATCATTGTTATTATTATTATTATATCTCAGGACCTCTTTGAACTTAATGGTGCACATGCTAATTTTAGATAATTGCCTCAGTGCTCTCTGATCTAATCCTATATTTCCAGAATGTTCCATGAAGTATTGCATATAAATGTGCTGGACATTAAATTAAAATCTCTGTTTCTCCTACTAAACAGTAAACAACTAAAAGGCAGGACATTTCTTAATCACCGTTGAAACCTCAATTCCTAGCAGATCATAGATGGTTAACAATAGTTGAACTGAATAACTGTTTCCCTTGTCATGCAACATGTTTTTGCTCATTTCTTTCCTTTCTCCTTTGCTATCATTTTATCACCAACCTTATTTTACATCCAGTCTTGGAACTGCAGTGGCACCCATAGGTGCTATGGACCCCACTTGTAGCATTCTAGGTCAAAAGAGGGGCCAGCTCCTCCTCAGGCCGTAGTTCATGCCCAGAGTAGTCCCTCCTGTCTTGGTAGCACAGCAAGCACCCCCCCTCCCCCTACTCTCCAGGAACGCTGGCTTTTCATATTGCTGTTTAGCAGCACTTGTATTCAAATTCATTAATTAATGAAGATTAATCAATAATTAAGCATTCTATAGCCACCCAGAGGCCATTTCATGATGCAGTGATATATTTATTGCCTCATTCAGCAAAAGGACTCAGGATCTGCCTGGTACTGCTCATAGGTTGGTTTATTGTAGGATGCCTAATTGACAACCTTGGACTCCAAGCACTTCCCTCCTGGCTCCTCTCCCATGTGGGGACCTCAACCAGCCACCCTGGCACAGGTACTGTCTGCACCAGCCCAGACCTCTCAATCTGTTCCTGTAGACAGCGAGCTCAGGGTTCTTGAGCTGATCTGTGCTGGGGCTGAGATGGAGCCAAACAGCTTGGGAATAGTGCCCTCCATGGTGGCACTGAATCCCTCAGGGTTGCCCTGGCAGAAGTTGGTACTTGTTGCCCACATGAGGCACCACCATCCAGTTCAAAGCTCTCTGCCCTAGTGTTAGGGGAGGGTGCCCCTTGAAAAAGTGTAAGTGGAAGGTTAATGAGAACACTGCTAACTACACTGAGCCAGAGCACCCTGCTCCCCAAAGTAGAATCCTCAGTTTCCAGGAAGGTGAGTGTTCCTTGCAGGTCAGGTGTCATGCACAAGCAAACAGTACAGAATGTAGACCTGGTAGTGATCTGCTAATTGACTGACATTTGGGGCTCTGATTCTGGCACCAGTTACTTTGTGTGACCCAATAAATCCTGTTATTCCCCAAACCCCTAATTTCTACTCCTGGCTAAATGGTACCCTAAGGAAAGAAACATTGGCCTGTCGGTCTAGGGTATTATCAATCTGGGGTGGAAACCAAGCACAAATTAAGAAAACATTGAGCTTCAAGGTTTCCAAGACTCTCTTTTTCATATGTATCCAGGGGAAGGGGAGGCTGTTCAGACGGAGTCCTCGTAAACTGTCTACTTCCAGCGGCACTCAGATTCTTCATTCATATTGTTTAAGAGATCAATGATGGCTTAACCAAAGCCAGGTGAGACTTCCAAGCCCCTTCTATGTAAAAAGATATACCCACAGTCTTGTTTGTTGGGCTTTTATTCAAGAAAGACCTATTTTTCTAGTAGCTTCCACTGACAATAATCAAAGTAATGAATATTAATAGTGATGACATAAAAATAGCCACTGTTGATTGAGTACCTACTAAGTTCCAGACTCATTTTTAACATTCCCATTGAGCAACCACAGGGGCTTCAGTATAAGATACAGAAATCATAGTAGAAGGAAGAAGGGATTGCGGATGGTACTGAGCAGGTGCAAACACTTTCTATTGATTTATCCTTTTTCTTTTTTTATCTTATTCTCCTACAGTGATTTGGTAAGGTGGGTATAAAGGAGCCTCCTTATTAAAACTGTCCTCACTCTTAGAAGGCTCTGCAAGACCAGGATGGAGCATAGGGAAGGGAAGCATGGAGCAAACTGGTCGGCCCTGCCTCTGTGTTAGATATCAAAGGAGTGGGGAAACAGAATTCGAGCCTATTTATACATGGATTTGGATCAGCCATAAAGTGTTATTAGATTGGAGTGAAGTTTATAGTTGACCTCCCATTGAAGGTGGAACAAGATTTAGGAATTCAGGATCCTCATCATAACCCTTTCTAAGAGAGAAGTAACAAACTTAGACATAATCATTCTCACATGATGACTGAATAAACTGAAGCTCAGGAAGATTAAATAACTTACCTATGGTCACACAGCTTGTGAGTGGCTAAGCTGGAAGTCAGATCAGTCTAACTCCGAAATTTCATTGATGGAGCAGCTGTGTTAATATCATTTTTCTCTGTTATTAAAAGGGACACTCTTTCCTTTGAAGTGTATCCTATTTTTACAAGAGGTAAAATTATAAAAGGTTTTACATGATGTTCAGTGACCGTATGTAAACAAATGCAGCAATTATTTAGGACCTCAGTTTCCATTACCAAAGACCTAAATTGTTCAGGGGAGAAAACTGTGACCCCAAATATTCACCCTATTTATTTATGCACAACCAACAGGCATACTGTGAAATTCTCATGGATTTTAAGCTATAATATAGACCAAGATGCTTCTGTTGCCATGAAATTAAAAGTTGTAAGAAGTCAGGGTCTCAGTACTATCAAAAAGAGGCCATCTCCCAGGCACCATATTGGGTGACTGTTGTCAAGCCATTGGTATAGTGTTTTTACTTTGGAGAACCACTGTTTACTAGAAGAGAAGGCAAGCAACAGCATTGTTTCAGTTCCAGGGAAGAAGAGAATGCCATAGACTCAATCTCAGATTTTGTATTTTTTATAATTTTATGAATGTTTTTTATGCCCAACAGGGTTCTGAGATAGTCAGCAGTTGTAGTAGGAACTTTCATTATGCTAAAAATATAAGGAGATAAAGGAAGAGAAGAGAATATACATATGTTTTTAAAAATCACTGGCAAAAGGTTTCTCTTGTGCCTTTACCTCTCTAATGTAAGTGGAGTCCCAGGGTAGGTAGGCTGAAAACTTAGGATAGGCAGGACTGTGTATCTTATCCACTCGCTTCATTTTGAAACTATTGGAGTAATTTTGGAAGATGCATATCAAGAAATTTCCCAGTTAGTAACACAGCTGATGACCGATTTGAAGACGTCCTGCAGAACAGTGGAGACCGGGTATGGATCTATGGGAGGGTAGGAGAGAAGTAGAAAGAGAGAAGAGGTTGAAACAGAGGGTAAGAGGCCAATAAGAGAGGATTCAATGACTTTTTATGAAATATCATGATCTCAGATGCTAGAAGAGAGAGAGTAGTCAAAAGTATTCACCAAAAGGAGAATGTTAACCATGCAGCAGTGTCTAGTTGAGATGTTGCAGGTTTTCCGTACTGGAAAGGTGACCAACCATTATCTCCCTGAATCTCTCATTTCCCTTTATATGAAGTGCAGTATAACCATTAATTCCTACTTTCTGTAGGAAACAGAAAGTTTCCTTCCTGTTTGAGAAGATAAAAGCAAATCTCTATTTTGTTGCAAAATAACCAATCTACCTATCAGTTTATTCCATACTACTCCACCTCCTCCAAGGTGTTTCCTAGTTTTCCTCTGGCTTCTTTTATTTCTCGGTCGGCTTTGTCTTTAACCCACAAGCATTTTGTCTTAGTTAGTCCATTTGTGGTGCTACAAAAAAAAAAAAAAAAAAAAAAAAAAAAAAAAAACATCTGAGGCTGGATATTTTATAAAGAACAGAAATTTATTTTCTTGCAGTTCTGGAGTCTGGAAAGTCCAAAATCAGGTGGCTACAGGTTTGTCACCAGATGAGTGCTGCTCTTTGCTTCCAAGATGGCACCTTGTTGCTGTATTTTCTGGAAGGGAGGAAGCTGTGTCCTCACATGGCAGAAGACAGAAGGTGGAAGGGCACGCTAGCCAAACACTGTGTGAAGCCTCTTCTACAGGGACCTTAATCCCATTCACGAGAGAGAAGCTCTCATGGCCTAATCATCTCTTAAAGGCTCCACATCTTAACACTATCACCCAAATTAGGAGAGGACACATTCAAACCATAGCATATTCTAACAACCTACAGCCACAATTTGACCCCAAGTGCTGTCAGATCTATTCTCCAATCTCATTTCTTTCCTTTGCATTCCTGATCTTGCCTCAGTTACAACCATTATCTCCAGTTCTTCTCCATTCACTCCTTAACCTGGCCTATGTTTTTATAAGTAAATTGAAAATCTCTCCACAAAGTCCTAAGAAACCAACCTCTTTCAGAGGATCCTTTTCAATTTGTAATTCGTATCTTACGGGATTATTGTTCTCCAGATCACAACGTTCACTCATTCTTGACACTTACAGGAGCTCTAATTGTCACAATTTAGGTGTACAAATATAAAACTTTCTTCTGGTGGCAGAAACCAAATATTTACCCGTTCATATAAATTATCCTTTTTGGTTTAAAACTCTGAATTTTGGTTAACCATAAAATCCACTTGTGTTTTTCTCCCTTTTTTCTAGTCTTTTTACCAGAGTGATCATGGTATGAGGGGAAAGGACATCTGGATTTGAAGAGTCTTGGGACGTCAGCACCCATCTTCATTGCATCCCTTGACTAAATGTCTGCAGTTTTAACACAACCAAGGGCCATGTTCCTTGGGTCTTAACTGGGAGGCTTTTGCAGGACCATCAGACTGTTCTCAGTCAATTCTGCACTGCCTTGGGACACTTTTCCTGCTTTGGTAAACCCATGCTGNTGTTCTCAGTCAATTCTGCACTGCCTTGGGACACTTTTCCTGCTTTGGTAAACCCATGCTGGAGCCCAGTGCAGTCTGTGAGATTACCCACTTATCCAGACAGCTCCCACCAGTTATTGAAACTAGTCCATTCACACCCTTGGTAAGAATCAGAGTTATTGGAGAGGTTCGGCATCTCCACAACTACAGTACTTTACTTATTCCATTGCTGGAATTACACATGATTTCTGAAAATCATGTATAAAAAGCTGTAGTTACACATGATTTGACCTCAGGAAACCACACCAGAGTTCACCTATTTCTGTTTGTTATGCCCTCAGTTCTTGAATTATTTTGTTGGCCTTTGTTGGATTTGTCTTTTTTTGGTGATGCTAAAAGCAATTAAATTAACAGAGCTGAAGGTATGATTCATAATTCCTCAATTTATCATCCTTTGCCTGACCACCATACCATACTCCATCTCTCTTGGGATAAGTGCCAAACCAGAGGTTGTTTTCAGGATTGAGACCTGATTAGATTTATCACTAAAAGGAATAGAATAACTCAGGCCATTTAGTGCCAGTTATATAAAAGAGAAGGAGTTTAACGCTTGATTGAAAGAAGGGAACTAACGTTCAGAGCAAATAACTTTTCTCAAGAGGTCTTGTGCTGTGGCGTGGCCTCAGGCAGATGCTGCAAAACCCCTAACTTCCCAGTGGTTAAGGTTTACACGTGGAGAGCAACTCTGTATTTGCAGTAAAGATTTATGGCAGAACAAGCTGAGATAAAGAAAAGGTCAGGGTTTTATCCTCTTCTTTGGATATAAACATTGGTAACCCTTGTCTCAGGTAAAGATTCAGAGAGCAGAAACTGATAGGCTTTCAGAGATATTTACACAAGCTAAGAAAGACAGTTAAGTTCTTCCTTTCATCAAACATGCTATTATCTGTATATTCCTGGCAGTGCCCCAAATTCTGCACTCTTGGAAGTAAAATTAGGCCTTTGTCTGGTAAACTCAGACATTCCTGAAGAAAAGCATAATGTCTATTTCCTATCTTGTCATGTCACAGAGTGGAGAACTATGTATCTCCCATTTGCTATTTCTGGGCCTGACTGATCCCAGTGCCTACCGCAGGAAAGCGTCCTGAGATGACATCTGAAGTCAAAGAGTCACCGTTGAACAGCTTTATCCCAAGGTGCTGAATCACCTGATCTCTGCCAGTAGAAACAGTTGGGATCTTAGTGCCTCGGCTTTGTCATCTTTGAGTCACAAGTTAAAAATACAGAGGGAAAGAGAGAAATGGGTCTGGTTGTTTTACCATCATCATACCATTATCATCACCATGACAGTGGCACCCACGGATTGATTATGAAGTCTAGCATATAACACTGGCTGAGCACTGGCCCATGTAGGACAAATGCCAAGGCACCAGATTAAGAGTATTGTTGCCAACATAGAAGATCAATACTGTGGTAAGGCTAAAATTCACTAAAGACAGGTTCAGGGTCTTACCATTTTGGGTAGACTTTGCAATACTGAATGATTGGCCAAAAGTATACAGACGAATAGGCAGCAACATCAGAAAGTCCAGGGTCAAGCCATGTTTTGTCTCAGGTGTGACAGGAAGTGCAATGACCCTTTGGCTCTCTGTGTAGATGCCAGCATCCTCCAAGTTCAACCACGTTTTTTCCCATAAAGCTACAAATTATTCTCGGCTTATGAAGCAAGTTATTTTTTTTAGTCTGGAGCAACAAAGTACAAATAACATTTGAGTTTTCCATGGCTGCATCAGATAGCTCCTGTGAAGGTTTCAATATAATTTTATAAAAAGCAAGTAAAGAAATGCTATTACATTTGCAAGTTGGAAGTTGGTTTAAATATGCTTTATT
>NW_007727461.1:27543-29990 GCF_000696425.1 Galeopterus variegatus | reverse complement strand
AAGCAAGTAAAGAAATGCTATTACATTTGCAAGTTGGAAGTTGGTTTAAATATGCTTTATTTTGATTAAACTTATCTTGCAGAACTTGGAACATATCATACCAATAAAGCATGTATTACTATTATTATTATTAGTGTCAAGACAATATCAGACAGTAACACAGCATATGATATACAATGGAAGCACCTGACAAAATGCAGTGTTAAACATTATACACCACTATATATAAAGAAGTGTGGAGAAAAAAGATCCAGGAGTTTTTACTTTATTCACAGGAGCACATTAGGCAGGGTGTAGATTCTTCAGGTTAGTAGATAGTGAAGAGTTGAGAATATAGAAAAGGAGTAAAACATAAAGATGGGGCAGCAGGAAGCAGAGGCAAAAGTTGAAAAAAGGCTGCAAAGTTAAATTAGGAGCATTGCTCTAAGTCACCATGACATGCCTCCACACCGAAATTTTAATTTAAATCTACTGTAGAATTTTATAACTATTACTCATGATTTCATAATGAAACAATGCAGAAAATAAAGAAAGAACAACAGTATGAGTTAATTTGCTTAAAACCATTTTACTAGAACAGAGATCATAAGTTACACAAGCATTAGAATTTCCCCATAAGCTGGAATCCTGAAGCATAAACCATAGAAAAAAATTGCCCCTTATTGCAAAAGGTCTAAAGTTCTCCTACTTGCTTTTGTTTGACAGTAGAAAACAGAGAGTAGATTATCTTGTGGATCTCCATTTTGTGAGAGTGGGAAGCTTGGCCTGCAGTTAATTTAGTGTTTTTGCTTTGAAAAGCTAGCAGAGGTCCTCGATCCTGCTCCAAGATGGATGGTTCAGCTCATGCTGCGCCTTCCCACCTCCAAGCCCAGTGTTTGTGTGGAATAATGAGTCCCATAAGCTTGGGCCTGATAATGCTTTTATAATGTAAAGGAGGAAAGCCGAGTAAAGTGGATGTGTGCATCCCTCTAATGAAAAGTTGGCCTGTCTGTTTTCATCAGACTAATGAAGCCCCTTCCCTGTTTTCTTGCCCAGTGTAAGCCGTTCTCTTGCCCAGTGTAAGCCTCACAATGGGGACAGGGAGCTCTCTCCCGCACAGCTCCTCCGCAGATGCTATCTGCCAGCTCTCTTTGCAGAAGAGTTCATTTTAAAGGGATCCTGGCTTGATTTGTTTTCTTGCCCAGTGTAAGCCTCACAATGGGGACAGGGAGCTCTCTCCCGCACAGCTCCTCCACAGATGCTATCTGCCAGCTCTCTTTGCAGAAGAGTTCATTTTAAAGGGATCCTGGCTTGATTAAGGCTTTGTGAGCCTCCCAGCCTCATTACAAATCAATGGAGATGAACTGAGTGCTTAATACTCAAAAGCTAAGCTAACAAAAGCTGACTTATTACAAGCTAAGGGGTCGGGACTCTCCTGGGTGTTGTGGCTTTGTTTTGTTTTGTATTTCAGCGCTCTTTCCCTCCCCTTCTCTTCCTGGCCATCCCCAACCTAATCCATTTTCTGTGGCAATGTTCAAGTGCCTACCACTATCCCATCCCTTCTCCCTTATTTCCCTCTATATGAAACTGCAGATTCTAGAAAAATAGTATTTCTTACTGGGTATTATATTCCACTTGGCCAGATAAGTTTTCTGAATGACAGGGAAATGTTCCCCTCCCCTGTGCCATTTAAGTTCAACTTTTCACACAGGAATTAATGACTTCAGCATCTTTTGGAAAACGTTCTGCTTACTGTTTCCCATGTACTGACTTCTCCCGTCCATACTCTCAGCAGCCCACCAGTACAGAATGACAGGGAAATGAGAAATATTTGACTATCCTTAGAGAAAAGGCATGAGTTGACATAAGCCTACTTCCAGATCCTTCAGCAGTTTCAGACACCTCTTCTCTGCCTGTCTTCCTCTGTCTCTCTCTCTTCTCTGAGAAAATTGCACTTAGAGTGTTTTTCTGCTCCATATTCAGAGACAGGAAGGTGCCAGAACTGTAATGAGATGATGAGAAGCTCCAGATGGGAAGGAAAAAAAAAAAAACCAAAAAACAAAGGAAGTTTCAAATATCACTAAAAAATCAATCTTATTGTCATAAAGTCAAGAGTCTGGGGCTGCTCCTTTCCTGAGAAAGGTTGGAAGGATCTGTCCTTACAGGATGCCACTCCCTTGTCTTTCCCTGAAGAAATAACAGCAAAAATTGACTGTGCATTTACCCTGTCTCGATCTCAGTGTTGAGCATTGTACATGCAGTATTTAATTTAATCATCACAATAATTCAAAAGAAGCTTCGGTTAGTACTCACTTTACAAATGTGAGAACAAGAAAAAGAAAGAAAGAAGTATTATTCCAAGTTACACACCCGGTAAGCAGGGTTTGTATTGAAATCCAGATCTTGCTCTTAACTCCAGAGCCCCTGAGCTAAACCACTCTGCTAATCTGCCTCCATATAGGGTTTTT
>NW_007727461.1:19704-26920 GCF_000696425.1 Galeopterus variegatus | reverse complement strand
TCTTAACTCCAGAGCCCCTGAGCTAAACCACTCTGCTAATCTGCCTCCATATAGGGTTTTTTAAAAACCTTAAAAAATAAAAAAGATTTTGTTCTACTAAACCCCATGAGAGTTGTGGGACCTAGCAACCATTTTACAAATGACCACTATCTATTTTTCACCCCATTCCCCTCCGTTCCATTCTCAGTAGAACTCTGTTCTTCCTCACCCTGACTTGCAACTCTGTCTTCTAAATCCTCCAATGAGAAGAGCACAGATTTGGGAGTCATTTGCACCCGATTTAAACCCCAGCTCTTTCAGTTACCAGTCAGGTGTTCTTGAGCAATTCGCTAATGCTTGTGAGTTTTCATTTCTCCATCTGAAAAATAAAGCTGGGGTCATGTGAAGATTAAATGTGAAAACACGTAAAGGGCATTTAAGAAAGGCTACTTCCTGGCCTCTTCTTCCTCAAGACCTTTTTCTCTTCTCCCCAAACCCTCCTAGAAAGGTCTGTTAAACTAATCCACACTAATGGCTTCTAAAGCTTAATGTGCTACTTCTCTCAGGGGCAATTGCATTTTAACAGACTAGAATGCTTTAGGCCAAAAGGAATGAGTTTCTAATTATGGAATTAGATTACTGGAGGGGGGAATTTTATACCTTCAAAATCTTCCCAAGCAATAGATGTCCTTCTTCATTCACGGGTAGATAATAGACCCACGATGAGTTGCAAAACTTCGAAATCCTTTTTGTTATTAAACATAATGTAGAAATAACTATCACCTACAAAGGCCAAGGGGAAGAGTGTAGATACTTAGCAAATACCCAATTGTGATTCTTTCAACTGGAAATCTGACCTCCTTTCCATACTCTCAACTGCTCAATTCTTTTTCCTTGCACAAAGAGATTCTTGCTATTGACCATACAAAAGAAGAGTAACTTCAAAGTACAAGCTGCTTAGAAACGAGTGGCAGTGCCCAAAATGATTATAATTTGTTGCAGAATTATTTTCTCCAATAGCTTTTTTCACATGGAAAAGATGGTCCATACAGCTCTTTCACAGTTGTGAGTTCTGAAGGAATTTTCTCCTGGAGTGATATACTTTGTCACTACCCCTCATTACATGCACGTGTACATAAAGCTGTGTTGCTCATGACAAATCAAACTCTCAACAGTCAGTTGACCTTCAACTCAATACAAGAACCAAGCTCATTGAGAAATTCTTCCGTTCTGATGGCAGAGTATGATTACTCCCTCTGGACAAGATTTTCCTCTCGGGAAGTTCATGGGCAAAGCAAATCCAGTTCCTACAACAGAACAATATTCAGAAGTGAGTTATAGCATTGCAAGTGCTAGACATTGCTCAGGGAGTAGGCCTGGGTCGGGAATGGAGCATCTGGCAGACCAGGGCAGTAGAGATCTTTAGTCTCTGCTTCCACTACCAGCTCACTGCTCAATCTAATTTATTCGTTCAACAACATTCATTTGCCAGGTCTTCAGGGTGGGGTCAAATCAGAATCCCATTGAGGCTGGTTCTTACCACGTGGCCTGCAGCTGTTGAGAGAACTGAGTGCTGACCAATGGCCAGATAGTGTCTGCAGCTGCTCAATGGAGAAAAACTTGTGGAGGATTCTGGGTCAAGTACCAAGGTGATACTGACAAACAGGTTTTATGAAGCCTCACCCCACTCAAGAACCAAAGTGCTTAGACTCTTAGAGAATTTGTCTTAGATAAAAAGTAGGAAGGGACACTAAACTTTAGTTTTCGAGTTTGTTGTTGCTTTTGTTTGTTTCTTTGCTTGTTTTGTTTGATTTTTATTGTAATATAGCTCTCTCACATATATATTATTGATATTCATAGAACTGACTGCTTTTTATTTTTGAATAATTTAAAATTCACAGAAAAATTGCAAAGATTATAAAATGAGTTCCATGTACCCTTTACCCAGCTATCTCTAATGTTAACATTTTATATAACCATAGTACATGTCTCAAAACTAGGAAACAAACATGGGTAAGTTATTAGTAACTAAACTATAGACTTTATTCAGGTTTCACCAGTTTTTTCACTAATATCCTTTTTTAATTTCTGGTTTCCAGTTGATCATACCATATTGCTTTAGAATACCACTTGCTTTTAAATTATTGTTAATAATATTAAATATTAAATTTAGATTTAAGATATCTCCATGAGCTCTAAACTATGAGCAACTCACTGTTCACTTCAATTGGAACTTTCTTTATTTCTAATTAAGGTAGAGTGAAAGAAATTATTTATTTTTTGTCTGTTAACTATGAACACACATTGAATTATCACCAAGTTAGCTAGGGAAACCAAGAACTATTAGTGAAGGAAATAAAAGAGACTGCATGTTACAGAGAACACTGAGTCACTTAAGAACTGCAGGCACTGACGATCATGCTCTTAAAACAAAAATGGGAAAGAAAACATGCTTATGGTTAAGGGCAAAATCAACATGTAATTCTAGATGAAAGACAAAATTTCAACATAATTATGCTATTCCCTGTCCTTCATCATGGAAAACTTAAACATTGCCTGATATAATCAATAACTGCTATAGAGGCAAATCTGTCTCTAAAATCTGCTAGACAGGTGGCACATGCTTTGTTACTTTATAAGAAATTAGAGCACTGAACCGAGAAGGTCAGTATATATTTTAGAAAATAGTTTAATAAAAAATGGTAATTTAAGTGATGTCAATCTCCAGATAAACCAATGCCACATGGCTACATCAAGATTTCTGTGAAACCCACTGAAACATCCCAGTCCTTAAACTACTTCATACAAGGCATTTGTAAACCATTTTCTATTAATCAATAATCATAATCCCTTAGTTTTATAGAATTTATTTAATGCTACATGGTATCATGTATATTATTCCATTTATTACCCTATAGGCAACCCCTTCTTTATGATCCTGTAACACCTTTATGCTATTCTTGCTGGACTTCTTATGCTTGGCTCTACTGCCAAACTAAAATCCTTTTCCTGTCTCTCTGAACTTGGTGTTGGTGTTTTATCTTCCCAGCTTGATTCTCAAGTTTTTCTTAAAGACTTGGCTTAGAATCAATCTATTATTATTATTGTTATTGTTATAATTATTATGATTATTATTCTAGTTTGGGCTACCCACTGTAGGAAACCTTCCATTACTGGGCTCTCCAGTGACACATTTCCGGTTCTCCCTGTTCCCATGATTAAGCCTGTCTAATGTTCCATATTGATATTTGATAACCTATAGTATAGTGCTGCCTGGAATAATGTGTAAATGCTCTAACACAGTCAGAGAATAATTACCAAACCTGGCAACATTTTTTACAACAAAGAAAAATCCAACCCAACCACACCAGTGTTTATCAAAATCATTTTTGTATAGCACATCTTTTTCAGGTGGGAGAAGGGTATTCAAATTGGTATCCTATATCTGCTTATGAAATTGAAAGAATACTTAAATGGCATCAGGGTAGAATAAAACACCAAAACAAAAGATAAAGTAAAATAGTGGAGAGAAGACAAAATAATAAATCAACATTTTTACCTCTGAAGGAATTCTGTTCATTTGTGCCATTGCCATATTAAAAATATAATTTTTAAAAATTAGCATGGCTGTCTTCTTTTTAGACCTTGTGGGCCTAAAAGTTCTTACATCATAATTAGCCAGAGTGCCTTCCAGGCAGTCACAGGGACCTCTGGTAATGCCAGAACCCCCTGTAGACTAGGTAGGTTACTCACTGGACACCATGAGCTGCTGAAAATCAGTGGTGGGACAAACCGTCTAGGTCTTTGGGCAGAGGGGTTACAATGGAGACACTGCTTGTGAAGCCAGTGTTTCAATCTTAAGGCTCAGACTATGAGGGCATACCCAGAAATGGGAGTAGTGACTGATAATTCTTTTTTTTTTTATTCTTAAAAATAGTGCTGTTATAGGTTTACGACCAAGTACAAAACATGAGCCATTTTAGCTACAATCTAGAGGTTTGTGAACACAGAATGTTTGGGGCCAAAGTGGAAGAGATGATTACAAATGGTTTTGTAGTATAAACACAGCTGGAGACATTTCATTTAAATGAACTGAAAGGGCAGCTTTCAAAAGCAAATCCCATCTTGAGATTCATAAAACTGCACCCATTGCAAAAGCCTTGGTCAGCGAGCACAGTAAAACATTCAGGACAGCTGGGGTCACAGAGTCTTTCACAAATATATTAAGGAAGAAACGCATACTAGAGAGAGAGTAGTCTGTTAATAAATCAGAAAAGGGACGTAAATCATGATGCCTCAAAAGTGACTGACTTACTGGACTGACGTATGGTCAAAAATATAAATGTTAGCAACAAAGTTCAGGAAAAGCAGTCTGGTTTGTAGAAAGCAATGAATAGTTCGTACATATAAAGTAGCTATTGATGGAAAGCAGTATTAGAGAACATTTGAAAAATCTAAAGCATAAATCGGTTCCCTGGGAGAAAATATTTATCAGTTCAAGCCAAAGATGATCTGGGCCTTTACCATGCACATGGTGCTAACTACAATTCTTACTAAAACAAAGGAAGAATATCTGCAACTGTCATAAAAAGAGCTATGGAACCCCAAACAAAAAGCAATCATAAAGAAAAGAGAGTAGAAGGAAAGACATGGGAAACAACTTTGGGATGAAATTCTAAAAGGTTGATATAATGGAAATAAGATACATCTAATATGTTGGAGAAAGAAGTTCAAAGTTAGCTAGATGCCTAATAGAGAAAAAAGAAATTGGTCAGTAATTTTTGTCTATACACTTTTCCATGTCAGTTCCTTTTTGCTTGAAGGTAAAACATGTAGGGAATATACTATTTGCAAATCACACCCCAAATTTATGAAAGATCTTGACCAAAACCCGTACTGAAGCCAGGGATACACTTCACAAGCAAATTACGGAAGAAAGCATTTGATTGTGAGTAACAGAAATCCTGACTCAAACTAGGCTCAAATTTAATATAATGCCTCAAATAAATGAAATTTCCAGAAATAGGGAAAGTTACAAGAGAGCTTGATATGGAGTTCTAGTATTGCCCCAAGGCCCATTTACTGCCCATTTCTTTGCTGGACCTTACTTGCTGTGGGTTCCATTCTAAGCCCAACTTCATTGTGGTTGCAAGATAGCTGCAATAGCTCCAACAGCTAGATGCTTTCTCATTCATATCCACAGAAAAGAGAAGATGCTTTTATCTCAGCATCTGTAGAACAAGTCATGAAATTCATTCTTATTGCACCATCTTAGGTCACATATCCAGTCTCGAATGTATCACTCTGGCCAGGATATAAGGGAAGAGTGTAGTGGAATGTACCAACTGGCTTAGCCTAGGTCATGTACTGTATTTCTGCAGCCAGAGGTTAAGTCAACCTCCCCAGAAAGTATGGGCCTAGATCTCCAGATCAAATAGAAGCTTTTTAGAAGGGACAAGGGTGGTAACCCGGAGGCAACTACCATATATCCAAATATCCACTGGAAAGTTAGAGAGAAGTGCATCCAGAGTTACAAGGAGCTAAGTGAAGCTAGACTTTTTTTGACCCCAGCTCCTTAAGTCCTTCATCTATCTGAATGACCCTCTGACAAGTGGATTAGAGTTTGCCCAGCTTAGTTGCCACACAAAAAAATCATTTCCATGGAACTAGATCCAGATTATAGAGTTTATACCATGTACAACTGGTAGGGGAAATACATAAGGTGAAGAACTTGAGGAGAGACTTGCCGAAGGTCATTGGTAGAAGACAGGGTTTCAAATATGAAGAGTTTTAAACAAAAAGCTCGTGGTATTCAAAGCTGAGTAAAAGTAGAAGTCAAAGATAGAGTCTAATGTCCTGAGCTGGGTGGACACAGTCCAACTAAACTCAAGCACTCACTGTGAGCTCATTGATCCATGTGGACAAACTACAAAAACACACAATGCTCAAATCAACTGCCTTGGTACATGCCTTACTTAGTCTTTCCCAACATGGTTTCACATTAATCCTGTTTCCACTGAAAAAGAAGCCATCTTCCAAAGGCTCTAAAAGTCATCTTAGGGATCGGTTGACATATTCTAGGCTCTAGAGGCAAAAGTCACCTAACAGCTACAATGCTGTGGCTGATATAAGAGCAGATCTTTGGCAATAGTTATTGAGGTGTCTTGTAGACATCAATGAATAGCTAATGAGAGTGGTCAACATCTCAGTGTTGCTTCTTGATCTATGTATCAAGAGAGGAGAACCCAGCAAATGTTTTCCCCAGAAAGCCCATTTTTGTTCAATGTGAGGGGGTCACTGATATAGCTAGAAGTCTGGCTAAGCAAAGTAAATAATGAGCTCAGTTATAAATTTATCAATTACTTATACTCCCCCCTGCCCCTTGGTTTTATGTTACCTTTGAATTTGCTATAGTAAAGAGAAAAACACCATAATATTAACTACAATGAAGCACTGCTAGAAATGTTATTTGTACTTACAATTCTCAGAAAGAGGGATTTCTATCTTTTAGTTTATTTATATATTTTCATGTAAAGATTTTTTCTTGTGAAGCTATGTTAAAGTTCCACTATGTGCAAATATGTGAATATGTATGGTGCATGCATTATTTTAAATCCCACTGGGAGTCTGCTGATTGTCTGCCTGCCCCTCTGTCTCTCTCTCTCTCTCTCTTTTTTTTTTTTTTTTTTTTTGCCCTTCTATTCATCTTTTGCTTGATTTTTTTCTTCCTCTCTTCAGTATGTTTATGCATTCAGAGAAGAGTCTTCTGGGAAAATAATGGAAGGGAAAAGCTTGTGATTTATCATTACACTGTAATGGGTGCCCTGCTTCCGCTGAAGGAGGTCAACCTCTCTTAGAGATACCACAGTCCCTCCTTATTAATGTTCTGTTCCCACTAATGGCTTGGGGTAGGGCAGCCAGGTCTTACAAGGAAGGCATTTAAGAAGAGCACTTTGTTTAATGGAAGCTGGAGGGGTTTTATAGGGACACACATAGCACCAAACTCTCTGGTGAGTGACACATTCACAGATAAAGAACACCCTTTCCCTACCCCAGGCGAAAAAAAAAAAAAGAACGGGTTTTTAAAAAAAATCAGTGTCCCTTTTTCTCACTCCTACATGCAGTTGCTCCCATGTCTTTCTGGTTCTTATTCTGAAACACCTCTACAATTACTGCTCCTTTCCACTTTCACTGGCCCTACTTACTTCAGGCCCCATATAATCTTTTTAAAAATTTT
>NW_007727461.1:17865-19299 GCF_000696425.1 Galeopterus variegatus | reverse complement strand
ATTTGACATTTTCTTTGCCTGCTTTTAGCAACCACAGTGATGGTGAACATGGGTAGAGAAGGTGTTTTGTCATAAGACTGAAGAATCCTAAGGAAGAGTGATTGATCCAGTCATCCTTCCTTCCATTCATACGTGTTTTCATCCATCCATCCATTGTGTTATCTGTCTATCTATCTATCCATCTATCTATCTATCTATCTATCTATTCACTGAGTGGCTAGACAACAAATGTTTATTTCTCACTGTTCTGAAGGCTGGAAAGTCCAAGATTAAGGCATCAGCAGATCCAGTATCCAGTGTAGANTGGCCCACAGTGAGCAATAAAAAAAAATATGTGGTGCAAATGTTGAAATGAATGAAAGTCAGTGAAATTTCAAGGTAAATTTCTAAAAAGGAATTAGGTAAGGAGCCGTAATTTCAAAGTACGGAGCCAAGGGATAAGTTGTGATTTTTTACGTCATCTCCTATGAAGTGGTGCATAATGAGCTTCAGAGAACAGTGTCAATGCCAGTGTTCATCTAACACATGTAAGTTCGTTATAACTATTCTCTTCGATATAATGACGCATTGTGGCTGGAAACTGGGTAAAACTTCACATACGCCTGTTTGTGATGTGATGTGATTTACTGTCACTTTCCAGAAGGGGGTAAGGAGGCAGAGGCTCACCAGGGTCACAGAGTAACTGTAACAGTGCTTCTAGACAGGAGGTAGAGTCACCATTTTTTAATTTTTTCCCCCCATTATCATCCTTAAATCGAGTCAGATATGTTGCTGTCTTAACTGACTGCTAAGCAAAGAACATCGATGCTCTTGTTTTCAGGCTTGTGTTTATTATCCCATAGGTTTGGCCTATTATTTAGTGAATAGTCTCTGTTCTAGCTGGCTCTTAACCCAGTGTTCTGAACAGTTTCTAAAACCCAATGGGCCTGTATTATGAAAGACTGAAAATACCCTGAGCATCCGTCATGGGCATAGCAGTTAAATAATGTTACCACTACGCAACATATTATTATACAACTGTTAAAAAGAATGAAGAGGTAAGTAGATCTATAGGTCCTCACATAGAACCCAAGCTATATTTTAGGTTAAAAAATCAAGTTGCAGAATATTACTTATTGATGTCCCATTTTATGTAAATTTTTTACAGCTCCTTTTATAGTCTCCTCCCCCCTGCCCCCAAATTTAGAAAACTATATAAAAAGTTGTTAGTAGTCTGTACCTATGGGGAATAGGACCGAGTGGAGATGCCTTGGCTAGCTAGAGAAGATCATTTTTCTTCGGATTTCTTACTGAGAAAAGATTTAACTTTATAGTGAAAATGTTAATTAAAAAAATCAGAAGTCCAACAGCAAAATTTATTTTAGGCCTGTAAGATTTGACATTTTCTTTGCCTGCTTTTAGCAACCACAGTGATGGTGAACATGGGTAGAGAAG
>NW_007727461.1:13962-17110 GCF_000696425.1 Galeopterus variegatus | reverse complement strand
ATTTGACATTTTCTTTGCCTGCTTTTAGCAACCACAGTGATGGTGAACATGGGTAGAGAAGTGTTTTGTCATAAGACTGAAGAATCCTAAGGAAGAGTGATTGATCCAGTCATCCTTCCTTCCATTCATCCGTGTTTTCATCCATCCATCCATTGTGTTATCTGTCTGTCTATCTATCTATCCATCTATCTATTCACTGAGTGGCTAGACAACAAATGTTTATTTCTCGCTGTTCTGAAGGCTGGAAAGTCCAAGATTAAGGCATCAGCAGATCCAGTATCCAGTGTAGACCCTCTTCCAGGTTTTCAGATGGCCATTTTCTTGTTTCCTCACATAGCAGAGAGAAAGCAAGCCCTGGGCCTTTCATCTTCTCATAAGGGCACTAATCCCATTATGGGAGTTCTACCCTCTTGATTTTATCTAGATCTAATTTACTTTCAAAGGCCTCACCATTACATTGGGGATTAGGACTTCAAAATATGAATTTTGGGGGGACACAAATATGCAGTGCATAGGCCTATCTATCATCTGTCTCTCTGTATTAGTCAGTGTTCTCCAGAGAGACATTACCAATAAAATGCACACAGATATAAGAGAGGGAATTTATTAGGGCTATTGTCTCACATGATTATGAAGGCTGAGAAGTCCCATGATAAGCCATTGGAGACCCTAGCTGGAGACCTTGGGATGCCAGTGGTGTGGTTCAGTCCCAGTCCAAAAGCCTCAGAACCAGGGAAGCCTGTGATGTAATTCTCAATCTGAGACCAAAGCCCTGAGAGCCTGGAGGTACCACTGGTGTAAGTCATGGAACCCAAAGGCTGAAGAGGCTGGAGTTCTGATGTCCCAGCTCCAGCAGATAGAGGGAGACATTTGCTTTTTTTTCTGGTTTTGTTCTTCTCTCTGGGCACAGAGCAGATTGGATGGTGCCTTTCCATGTTGAGGGTGGATTTTTCTCACCTCGTCCACTCAGGTTCACATGCTAATTTCCTCTGAAAACACCCTCACAGACTCAACCAAAAGTAATTCTTTATCAAGTTTCTAAGTATTCCTTAATCTAGTTAGGTTGACACCTAAAATCAACCATCACTCTATCTATATATCTATGTATCTATGTATCTATGTATCTATGTATCTATCTATGTATCTATGTATCTATGTATCTATGTATCTATCTATCTATCTATCTATCTATATGCACATACAGAGAGGTTCTTTTTCACCATGTGATTAGAATGTACTCCATCAACACAGGATTTTTGTTTCTTTTCCTCTAATCTATTTCTAACACTACCTGTTTTCCCTTCACCCTTTTTTCTACCCTCTCTTCTGGGACGTTTCCATCATCCTACATCCTCTAGAATGTCCTAGATCCTCCAGTGTCCTCTAGGGCATTTCCATTGGTTACTATGTGGAAGCAGTTCTTGCCGCTTATGAGTGGTGAAGATTCTGTTGCAACTCTTGCTGCAGTGGGAAGGCACAGAAGATTCACAAGTTCATGCATAGTTTACACCAGGAGCAGATGCATTCCTGCATTTGGAAGATAGTGTAACTAGATGAATTTCAAAACCCATTTCAACTCTAATATTTATGATTTTCTAAGTATTGTTGTTATCGAAGGTGAAATTGGTAGTACAGGAAAGATGAGCATTTTTCCTGACATAAAAAAAGGAGAAAGAATCTGCCCATGAAAATACTTCTTGTGACTGGGACTGTTTAAGGAAGTTGACACACATGGGGTTTCCTGTTAAACCCTATCATTGTCCTTTCTGCACCCCTATAGGACAGGGAAGGACCCCTGCTTCACTGCACAGAAAAGAGTCAGGCTGGGCTTATATAATATCTGTCAACTTTTTTTTCTACAGAAGCATGTTTAAAGGTAGAAAGTTGTATTCTAACATACTTTTTAAAATAAGAAGAAATTAATTTTAACAGAATCTATTGATGTATGAGGATAAATGATTGATGTATAGTGATATGATTTATTCCCTTTTTGATTTAATATGGATTTTTATTCCATGTAGTATTGCTCACTCAGTGTGAAGACTAAATTCATCTATTACTTTTCAATCAGTTATCATCTTATTATTGAATAGAACACAATTAATTGTATACTATTGAGTCATTCATTCAATCATTGTAAAAAAAACCCAATAAACTCTTCAATTCTTCTTTGTATGTAATTAATAATTATATACGGCAGAAAATAATTTGACATTATTAAGCAATTACCATTTGATTATTTTAGTTAGCAAAACCCAGTAAATGGCATTCAATCGATTTTCCTACTAATATGTTTTTTAGTAAATTTTATTTAACTCATCCTTAAAATCGATATAAATTTGAAAAATCACATTTTTTCCAGCATAATTTTAAGAAAATTAAATAGTTCAACATGTTAAAGATATTTTTTAAAGATAAGAACCTCAAAAAAGAACAAACTTTGACAAGTTTTACAAAACTGCAATTTCTGATAGATCCATGTCACTTCTTATTTTTGGATCTCAAACTACATACCACGAAAAAATTGTTATATCTTTTATAAGATGGTAGCATTTGTATGTTTATAAATTATTAGCTTGAGCCAATTTTAATTAAGTTTTTCTAGCTTTGATTTCTTCCATCTTTGCCACCCACATAACTTGTTATATGCTATAGATTTTGGCACTGAATTATATTGAATCTAGTATTTTATATAATGTATTGCTGTTCTGTAGTTTTTTCATGTACACAAATGCATTCCTCCATCAAAATGTTAACTTCCTTAAAAGCAAAGAACGTGTGTGTGCATGTACACATATGTGTTTGTGTTCTTCATAAATTATTGCACATATGGTAGGAACTGGACTTAATGGAAACAAAATAAATTGGATTGACTGTTGGCATGGAGCTTTGACCAAAGCTTATGGAGTTTTTTTTTTCTGAAAAGGTTACAAGATTTAAACAATTTTAATTATCCAATGACAAGATTTTATAAAAACAACTATAGCCAATTATCTGGATTAGTAGTTCAATCAGATGCCTGCATCCCAAGTCTGTTTTATGTATTAAGACCAAAGTAATTAAAAATTCAAAGTAATGAATACTGCCCCTTGAGAGACCATATAAAATGGCTTAAAGTCAGCTATAATCCAAGCAACTCAGAAAAGAA
>NW_007727461.1:12701-13369 GCF_000696425.1 Galeopterus variegatus | reverse complement strand
CCTTGAGAGACCATATAAAATGGCTTAAAGTCAGCTATAATCCAAGCAACTCAGAAAAGAAAGTGATCAATTTATGCTTCTTTTGGTTGAGTGGAATAGCAATGACCTTTCTTTTACATTACCTCTCCAATTCTTACAATAATTTTACTTTTGAACATTGTTTTCAAGATATTTTAGTTTATATCTCACCTCTCTTCCAGGTCCAACAGTCAAAATGGCACTTTTACTTTAAGGTCCAACTCAAAGATTTTGTCTTTGTGAGGCCTTCGCAGGTACTTTCTCTCTAACCTGACTCAGTTATATTTTTTGTCTCCTCCCTAGTAGAGACCATTTTGTGTCCCTCTCCATTGGCGCATTATCATTTGGAAGGGAAGCTAGTAAGGTGTACATCTGTATCTTCTTTCCCTTCTCAAATGCAAGATCTTTCAGAACAGTGACTTTTTATTTGTGTTTGTCTACCCAGAACGTAAACAAAGTGCTAATTTACTATTTGCTATATAAAGACAAACAACATTTCGAAGAAAAGCAGGAAGGGACTGTGAAACAGCAAATGTAGTGAAGCAAATACACAGCATGATGGAATCTCATCTCAACCTCTTATTGGCTCTTGTTCCACTTAAACAGAATTGATAATATTGGCAATTGGGGTGGAGATGGGAATTAGGAAA
>NW_007727461.1:10208-12531 GCF_000696425.1 Galeopterus variegatus | reverse complement strand
GTTTCAATCTGAAATTTTTTTTTTTCAATACATGTGTTGACTTGTCAACATTGATGGGATTGGTTTGCTTCTTGCTTTTTATTCAGCTGGTGAGGAGCCAAAAATGAATTGTTAGCTGTAGACTAGTTCCTCTTGCCATTTCTAACACTGCTAGGGTATGCTGTGGTTGCAAGTAGAGTCAAAACTCAGTGATTAGTGAAAAAAAAAATGAACTAAAACTCTCTCTCTCTCTACCCCCCTTAATTTTCCTTTCTGACTTGGAAAGGAAAGGAGGCTTCAGCCCATTTGCGTTTTAAATCCAAAATTTGTATTTAAGGCACTTACCAGGGTCCTTTGCAGGTTGACAGCTTCCTTTTTAACTTATCCCAGAGTGGGCTCTGTAATGTGTTGTTTCTTAATTTGCAGAATATGTGCACTGGCATAATGTTTAATTAGGCTTCGGTGTCAACTTTAAATTTAACACCATCAGTATCTAATGAAATACCAGAAGCACTTGGCTTCTGCATGACAGATTTGCTGCAAAAAATCTACTTCCTCTGATGGAATCATTTCTAAATAAGTAAATACATACATACGATACATACAGGGCAGGCAATGGGAAGAATGTGAACCCAGTCTCCTAGATGCAATGTTTCTATGGCCGTAGCTGCAAGGCAGAAGAAAATAGTATGGAGGTGACTATTAAGGGAAGTCATATGCATCTTCTCTTATGTAATTATAGAATTCTGAATAGATGGGTGTAGTTTAAATTAATGTGTATAAAATTATTTTCTCATTGGTTAACGTCACAGCTTCAGGCGGGCTTCATTTTTTAAATTTTCATTTGAATTCAGGCACCAAGATGTGAGCTAAGTTGGAACACAGAAGATTAAATGCACTCTTTGCCTTCAAGAANTATTCAAGTCTATGCAAACACACAGAACAAGAACTGGAATCTGCATATAACTTTTTACCTAAACTTTGTATTTCTTATATATTTAGACACTCAAAAGCTACTTTGCCAGGAAGTCTGTAAGAACTCTAGTTTTTTGGTTTATTTTGTTTTTGTTTTTTTTTTATTAGAGATCAAGAATCACTATAAGATATTTCAATTCTGATATATGCATATATTTAAATATGCTGAGAGGAAACTAACAAATCAGCTTACAATTGGGGAAAGAGTGGCATACTGACTAATGTACTTCCCTCAGTCAGGGTGCAGCTGGGTAATATTCAGAAATTAAAGATAAAAACGTTCAGCTGCTGAAGTTATAGTTTTCCTAGGCCCTCAGGAGTCCCTGCAACAACAGTCAGGACTGGCCTACCTTTTGCCAGCTGTTGTAGTGAATCTTGATTTTGGTGAGAGTGTGGGCACACACATATACACTCTGTTTAGTTTCTGACAGGCTCTTAGTGCCTTCATTCACTGTGCTACAGGGCTCACCCTAAATGTTCAGCCCGTCTGCTCAGAGAATGATGCCTTCATCACAGTGATCTAATCATATTACAGCAAGTATCAAATATAGCATGAATGACGAGGGTGAAGCTGCTCAAAGAAAAGGAGAAAAGGAAGATTCAATGCAAAANCTTATGGAGGCTCCTAGGTGCCTTGGTCTTTTCAGAGTGCTTAATTTCTTAAAGTTCACTTACATCTTAGAAATATCAGCAGAGTAAATGGCAGTTAAAAGGCCCTTTCTATCATTTAATGTAAAAGTAGTGAATAGGAATGCCTTTGCCACAGGATGGTTCTGGTTCTATGTAACTCAAATGACATCATAAGTATTCTTTAGAAAGAACTGAGATAATTCCATAGGAATCTTGATATTGCTTCAGTATCTACTGATTTAACTGTGTATGTCTTAATTCAAGATTGTTGACTTTTAGAGAATCTACCGGCCTAAGAGTTATGAAATTCATTTTTCTTCCTTACCTTTGGTCCCTATCCAAAGTGGTTTGGATTCCCTTTTCTCAAAAGTTGTCCCATTTTAGGGAAATTACACACTCTTATATCAGAGTGATTTATCTGGATAGAAGTAGACTTTCCCACCTGTTTCATGAGAAAGGTTCTCCTTTTCCCACCAGAAAAGGTCATTGTTGGGCTTCACACCTAAAACAGAGTTTATCAATTTGTGTTCTATGAATAGGCCACATAGCTATAAATGCCCTCAAACTTCTGGGTGACAGGGAGGAATGTTTATCTCATTTGACCTTGCAACAACATAATAAAAACCAACCAGTTATCATTACAGATAAAGAAAAGAGGCTCAGAGAAGTTAAGCAATTTATTCAAGTCTATGCAAACACACAGAACAAGAACTGGAATCTGCATATAACTTTTTACCTA
>NW_007727461.1:0-8735 GCF_000696425.1 Galeopterus variegatus | reverse complement strand
AAAATCTAGTGCCAAACTTGTGTGCTAAGTATAAAATATACATTTACACCTCAGGAAGCAATGGAAAGATAAAAAGACAATTTGAACTGACCTGACATACTAGTTTGACTGAGAAAACTCTTGGTTCTGAATGACCAGGTGTCTTGGGAAATAATTGTACTTGCAATAGCCTCCTAGACTGTGGCAAAGCATGTGCTTAAAATTGGTGAGCCACTTGTATATTCTGTCCAATACAGCTCAGTGCTTTTAAAATTGAATTTGAACATCTATAGACAGAGAGTGTTCTTTCTGTTTGCCAATATTTAACTTTGACCTGTTAAACCAGCCCCTTCCCACATTTAGGCTGTCTGCCTGGAACCTGAATATATGTTTGCAACTGTCAATCCAATCAATCCTGTATCTATACTGTATGGAAGCTATCTAAGCTGCAATAGCTTCTATGATCACTCCCAACTGTTTTCTCACAATGAAGAGGCCAGGTGAGTTAAAGTCACTCTTCACTCTCTCAGATCTAAGGTATTCGTGCAGTATGTCAGGCAGGACTGACTACATATTTTACAGGGCTTAGTGCAAAATGAAAACATGGGTCTCCTTTTTCAAAAATTATTAGGAATTTCAAAACAGTTACAACAGAGCATTAAATAAAGCTCTGGGTCCTTCTGAGCACAGGACCCTGGGCAATCATCCAGGCAGGAAACCCATGAAAGTGGCCCTGATGCCCAGGGCTAAGAGGATATACCTAGAATAATCTCCAGTGCACCAAGGCATCTCTACCACATAGTCCGTCCCTGGCTCAGAAGGATTAAGTATCAGTAGAGTAGGAAAAATGTGGGTTCTTATCTATATTCCACCTGTCCAGAAGTCTGAACAAATATGGTGAGATGAGGTTTTACTTAGTAGGAAAAATAAAGAGCAGCAGTTTTTGTTCTCAACAATTGGTGGCAAAACTCCTGACTTGTTGAGACCAAAATCCTAAATAGATCATCACCACCTTAAGAAACAGCTATATCATTTCTTTATTGTTATGTTACTATGTAGCAACATAAAAAAAATCCTTACTTCTATGGACCTTATACTTTACAATTCTTATAATAACTGGGATTTGAAACAAGTCAGAAAGCAATGGGTCATGTTATGTAAAGGTATTCAAGATGGCAAGAGAGCTTGATACTTTTTCATATAGAGACTTGCAAGAGTAATCAGAAAACTTTATCCTGCAAAAAAGAGAAAAGGATCCCTGTTAAAGCTGGAAAATGGATCACAAATTTTTATCTCTTCTCCCTCCCAAAACTCTACTACAATTTTCTAATAAGAAATACATCCATAAACTCAAAAAACATGGTACTATATAAAGATATACATAACTTTTTGGAAAAGAGAAAGCAGATGGACCACTTGTAACTCACTTAGCAGAACAGAAATATCCAAACCCAAGCCTTTAGTGCAGAGGCCAAGAAGAAGTCATCCAATTCAAGCTTCAGGACCCTAGAAAGGCTTGAAGATTAGAGGCACCACATGCCTCTGAAGGAAGGGATATAAAAGGGACTGAAATTGAAAGGTTGCTTGACGTCCAGTTAGCCCTCTGATGCCCTTTTCCACCCTTCTTATATGGTTGATTACTTTCTCCCCATCCTGGCAGGAGATAAGAGGCTTTACTCTCTGAAGACAACTAACCAGAGAGGATCCAAGCAAGGAAATGTCAGGCGTATTAGAGAAAAGAGATTGAGTGCCATACAGGTGTTAAGTAAAAGTATTCGTTCTGAACCATGAGACTCTTCAGTCTTCCCACCCCTTTTACCTTCTAGAATGCAGACAGCTTAAGTTTAAAAAACAATAAAAATTAAAAAAAATAACTTTATAGGAAACAAAAATAAACACAAAGAGAAGAAAGCTTCCACAACTCAATTGTAATTAATATCCTCAGAGAGATAAGAGATTACATTATATTAATAAACTTTGAACAGGATGGTATTTAAAAAGCAAAGAGAATAGGAAAGAACTTTTGAAAATTAAAGATATAATAGTAAAAACAAAAAATTCAATGGAAGAGTTGGAAGATAAAATTAAGACAATTTTCAGTTAACTATAGTTACAAATTCCTACATGCCAGATTGTCACTTGATTCCCTCATAGTAGTCTAGATTTGTTTTTTGTTTTTTTTTTTTCCCCTAATGTTCTCTTCCAATAAAATATCTGACGATTCTCACTTGTGCTTACAGGATTAATCCACATATCTCCTTATCACTTTCCAGTTTTTCCATCTGTCTCCATAATAAATGTCATGACCACAGCCTTCATCCCTCTTATTTCCCTTTAAAATGTCGCAAATGCAGTGGAGGAGAGAAGGGATACATCCACATGCAATAAGAGCTTGTGTGTCTGCAGTCTTTCTAAACTCACGCTTGTTCTCACTGTCTTTCTGATATGTTTTTATTTGCCTCAGTATGCATACCTTTACTACTTAAAATCTGTGCTCTTCCTGGCCTAGAACACACTGCATATCCCTGAATATGAATGAAAGTAAATATGTATAATAAGCCATAACTGTATAATAAACCATAAGATTAAATTCTTAGTCACTTTCAATGAGTGTAAGTCCCACAAGATCAAAGACTTTTGTCTTGTTCACATTTTAGTCCGACTGTCTAAAAAAAGCATGTGATACATAGTAGGCACTCATTAAATATTAATTAAGTGAATGAATGAATGCTACATTGAAAAAGACTCCAATTAGAAGGAGGAAACATCTTCAAAATATAGATATTGGCTCCTTTCTCACTGGACACCTACCGATAGTAAAGTAGCACAACATGGCACCAGTTGGAAAGTAAGCACAATTGCTAACGTGTATAATAAAATGAGTTTGGCAATGGTCAAATACAGTGTGTTCATTCACAAGATTTAGCATTAGGGTGATAATAATTAATCATCCAAACTAACACACAATTGTGAGTGAAAGGGGGTGATAAAAGTGATTATCAGGTATTAATTGATCTAAAATAGGCATAAACAATGAATATTCAAGGCATCTAGGATGCCTTGTGATCAGTTTATTTAGGTTACTGATGACTTTTAAGATCTACATCAAAATGGTAACATTTTGGTACCAGACAACATTTAAATTATTATAAGGCCACCCAGCATTAAAAGGAAAATTAGATGAGAACTCCTCTCTAAGATTTAATTAACTGAGTGGAAAATAGAAAAAAAGGATAAGATTAGGAGCACGATTTTCAGGGAGAATATACTCAGCTGGGAAACGACGTTCACAGTAACACTTTCCTCAATGCATCTAGTGCTTTATATAAATAATTCCATGTCTGCATCTAAGTATCTGCCTAAGGTCAAGACATTTTCCCTTTCCCCTGGCCTTGATTCTCCTTTATATATATATACAAATTATCCTTTATATATCACACATATATATTTTTTTTTCTCATGATCTTTATCTCTTTTTGTGGAGCAGTTTGCTCCCCATCAAGCCCACTTTCCCGCATAAAGCTAGGACCAAGAGGCTGCAGGAGGGCCAGCACCTCCTAGCATGCTGGGTGAGGGGCTGCCAGGTGATGAATGGATGCATGTGGAGCAAGGTAATAAACCAGCACCCCAGTCATGTAATCTTCCATTAAAATGAAATGCATACCAGGCATGCGGCATTTCTGCAGCTTGTACCCTCTCCCATAGAAGATCATGAATAAAAGAGGGAAGTGTACTGCTGACAGATGCCAGCATGCATAAAGGACACTTCCTATAAAGGCAAAGCTCCGGTTAACAGATGGACTAAAGATGTGAGATGCAGAAAGATTTACCAGTCTAAATAATTCAAGGGAATGTCGTATGGCAAGCTAGCGCTTTTCAGAGGGAGCCAGCAGAAGGTGCAGATGGAAAGGCAGGCCAAGCCTTTCCCATAAACCCATTAAGAACAGTACTTGTCTGAGTGACAGTATGTCGCAGAAGGCCCAGGGAGAGGCCAGCAAATGAGAAATTTGCTTCTAGAGCTTGTCTCACAAGGTCAAAAGCATATTTAATAGTGAAGGTTGCAGCATTTAATGAGAACGAAAAAGGGGTGTTATATGTTTCATTGCTCATCCTCCTGTCGTCTTTGAAACTCCCCCATTCCTGAGTTCTTTGTCTTCTGAGAACTGAAATCATGGAAGGTGAAGCTGTCCAAAGACCATGTGAGAGGTCTCGCAAGGCTCAATCTTCTTAGTTCTTAGACAAATGCAAATTCTGGGTGGGCCCAAGGGCCAAATGACATGTGGCGACACTCCTTCCTATAAGCATTTCTCATAAACAAGTAGCTATTATTCCCCAGGCCCTGTTGATACTTGCTGTCTGTGCCTTCCATGAAATGTTCAATCCTATGTTATCACACATTGTTAGGTTTATTTTCACGTACTTAACCTGTCTTCTAGACCACATTATATGCAACTTGAGATAAGTCTCTTCCTCACCCATTGGGGCTTGCTATGAGTAGGTACCCAATAAATACTTCTTGATCATGAAAGTCTTTCAACTTAAAGTATTTCTCCTTTAGGAGCCTCCACACCCTGCACAGCTGTAGCAAAATGTTAGCAGCTCAGGCAAGAGGAGTTGTGATAAGCAACATCATAAAGAGCATTGGACGGGAGAGCTGGCCAAAACCACGTGCAGTCCCTGGTTAGCTGGGCTACCCTAGATGAGTCAAAGCCTTCGTTCCTTAACTACAAAGCACATAATTTAACAAGGTAGTTTCCAAGCTATTTTTTAGCTTCTATTTTATTGGGATAAAATAGAAGACTTTCAGGAAAACATTTCAGACATTTTAGGCAAGCGATGTCTTGATCTGTGGCTCACAAACTTTCCTCCCCTAATCATTTTTGCATCGTGCAAAGGTGTTCAACAGCATGTTTCTAGATCAAAAACCTGAAGACCGTTCAGTTATACATATATATATTAAATTATCTTTCATTTGTCCAGTTTGCTTATAAGTATCGACTATCTTACCGGAAGCCCCAGTGTCTTAGATTATAGTCTAAATCGGTCGTGGGTTGTTAACTTCTGTGCTGTTTACTCGTGAGTTCCTTCTCTGTTAATTCGTGTGTGTGTGTGTGTGTGTGTGTGTGTGTGTGTGTGTGTGTGTGTGTGTGCAGCAATGATCAAGGAAGATTTTTTTTCTTTCAGTTTTTCTCATGGTTTTCCTGATTCTTTTTTGACCTTGACCAGTTTAGAGTGTATTCCATTGACGGCAAAGACACAAAGTTTACAGCTATGAAGTGTGGCCATGGGCATCTTCTCTGTTTCATCGGCATTGGAAATGGCACAAGTAACTCCATCCATCTCTGGGGTGATATATCACTTTTTTGGTAACTAACACTGCAGTGTTTCACATTGTTAAGGTGAGTTGATATATACTTGCTTATCACATCCTACAAAATAGTTCTTGCTGGCAACAATGTTCTATGGTCAACTTTTTAAACATTCTGACAGTTCTTAGTAGTACAGAAGGCTTTATTCTGACATCACCAAATCCTTTACCAGTTCTCATTACCTGATACCTTAGTGAAGGTAGGAATGGCATACATCAATCTTAGGCAAGCTATTAGGGTGAAAAGTGAGTACACTGGTTATTTATTTATTTTTCTATGAGAGCACTCCCTATTTGAAGTCATAAGGACAGTTTAATAAATTGTTAGAATTAGAACTCTGAGTGGTCTTGACTTCCAGGCCCTGCAGAGCCCCACATGATGAAGAAGATGCTGGATTTTTGTTTCTTTGGCTTTTCTACTGCTAGTGACACCCAGCACCGAGGCACTAGGAAAAAGCTGATGTGTGCAAGTAAGAGTCACATGAGTTAAAGCCTGGCCTTGCTCCATGGAGGTTCCCCACATTTTAGTTATTTTAAGAATCTCTTCAATAGTGCTTCACGTTGACCCCCATGAATCAAATGAGAAAACCATGGAGAACAAAACCAACCAGTTATCTCATGTAAAAATCCAGCTGTTACTGCCTTATGAACAGCACTTTTTTGTCAAAAATTTCTGTCACAGAGGTTTTGACAAATTATAAATTTCCTCTCCCAGTTTTCCATTTGGGATGTTTCTCATGATGATTTCAAAACTAAACTTGTGAAGACCTGTTCTTTTAAAATATGATAGTAAAATTAAACAACAACAAGAAATAAAATATTTATAGAGGCCAATATTGTTTCATTTTCAAGAACCATGTTAAAGAGCAATGAGAATTCTTTTGAGGAAACTAAGGTAAGAGATGAAACATTTTGAGATGAGATCTCCATTTTGAAGGTACCCAAAAGGTCCCCACCCAATAACTTTTCTGCGAGGGCTACTAATGTATCAGTTCTACCCACATACAATCGGATTTTTAGTGTCTTACTCAAATATAAATGGATAACACCAAACCACCAAACATGTAACATAAAACAATGAACATAAAAGTTAGAGATCAACATGAGGGAACTTCAAAAAGTTCATGGAAAAATTTGTATTATCTTTCAGTTCTGTTTTCTCATGAACTTTTTCAAGTACCATTGCATATACAAGAAAGAAGGAAGGAAGGAAGGAAGGAAGGAAGGAAGGAAGGAAGGAAGGAAGGAAGGAAATTTGGAGGGAAACAGAAAAAAATCACAGTGAATAAAATTAAAAAATTCTATAATTAATATACAAATAGATATTGACTGCATGAATGAAACAAGGACTGGATCCTATGTATAGAAACTTTCAAAGACTGAGAAGTCACCCCCAAAAAAAACTAAAAAAAAGAAAAAGAAAAATGACAAAGGAATGAAAATCTGAAGGAAATAATAAAACTTGATCAATGCATAGGTCAAGCATCTGAAGAATAGCTGTTCTAGAAAGAGAACAAGAAAATAGAAGAGATGACATTACCTAAATATTAATGTAATGTTTTCCCCAAAGGAAATGTGTTTATCAAGGAGATAAATCTGGATATTGAAAGGTCCCAATAGGAACTCATCATAGGGGATGGAAACAGATTTCCATCAAGGCCCACCATGGTGAAGCTGAGAACACCAGCAGTGACCCAGACACTTTTCAGAGAGAAAAAAAAAAAAAATAGGTCTTGTACAATGGATTGGGAATCAGAACGGTATTTTACTTCATAGAAATACTGAAAGTCAGAAGCCGGTAGAAAACTTAGAAGACAGAAGTGAAATGCCTTTCAGTTTCCACTTAGAATTCTTACTCAGTTGAACTAATCAGACAGGAAGATAGAATGAAGACATACTCAAGAACAGCAAGGTTTCAACATTTTATTATTTTTTTTCTATACACACTTTCTCAGAAGTTATTGGAGTATACCCTACTCCCACACAAGAAGAAACCCAAAAAGAAGACATGGGAGCCAGGGACATGGGGACATAATGCAGGACATGGACAATTATCTCAGGGTGATGCTGGTGTGACAGGTCTGGAAAGAAACGCTTCTACAGGATCCAAGGGGGATGTGGTCCGATAGGAATGTCCCCAAACAAACGTTGCAAAACAAATCAGAAAAGACAGGTTACCTCTGTGTTTGACCATTTTGGGGGTAGTTTTAAAACTGTCCGAAAGTTTCAATACAAATTGGTTATAAGGTCATAAATGAACAAGATGATAATTATTAATTTTGTAAAAAAACAAAAATTGTACAAAAAGGAAGTGTAGTCACAATGTTATCCATGGCTAAACAATAGACACATAATCATCATAACTTAAACATTGCCTATAGATTTCACTAAAAAAATTGTGAAATGATTGCTTTGGGAAAGAGGGAAAACTGCAGATTTGTGTGAAGGCATTGCATAGGGAAATAAACTCAAGTCTCATTTCACATGCTAGGAAGTCAAAAAATACTGTCTAAAAATGCGAAGCTAAAATATATCACTGTACAGAGGTTATAATACAACATGGAAATCAGTTTCAAAGGAAATTGCTAAAAAGTTGAAAGTCAATGTTTCTTGGAAGTGAGGCTTGGAGTGGAATGGGGATGGCTGGGGCAGGGTACTGTTATCTTTTATCAGGTCTTATAGACATATTTGTCCATTTAAATGATAAACATATATTTTATACATAATGAGTATATATTTTAGCATGTATACCACAATCTATTATATTAGATGTAGGTAAATAAATTTGTAAAAAACACAAAAAAATAGGAAAATCTTTTCAAACCTGTTGGAATTTTAAAAAATAGTTCACTTTGTAATTTTTAGTAAAAGGCTATAATAAATAATGTATACATGACCATGTAAACTTAAATTTCCTGAGAAAGAAGTGATGGAGTTTATAATATCAACATATTTGAGGAGACAATTATTAAAATGTATTGATATGTTGCATTATACACAATTAACTCCCTCCACATGCACACAAATTCCCCAAGTATATGTATATAAATAAAATGAAGTAGAGAACTGAGGTTAGTAAGTGACTCATATATATATATATATTTCATCTTAGTCACCAAAATTTTAACAAGCGTATACTCTGTGCTTGGCACTGTGCTACATACTAGAGATTCTGAGACTAAAAAAATTACTTCCCACAGTCTTGATTTAAAAAAATAATAATAATAATGGGAAGGAGGGTCTTTGGGGCTCAATGGCAATGCTTCAAATTCTTCACTAAATCTGAAGAGCTGCAGTCTTCAGTCTGGTTTTCTAGCATGTACACCATAAATGAATGTCTCTGGAAAGAAATCTTTGTCTCTCTCTCTCTCTCTCTCTCTCTCTCTCT
>NW_007727460.1:388376-412886 GCF_000696425.1 Galeopterus variegatus | reverse complement strand
TTAGTTTATCTCGGTGTTTCTCAACCTTGGCACTAATGGCATTTTGGGTCAGATAATTCTTTGTGGTGGGGGCTGTCCTGTGCATTGGAGGATGTTTAGTGGTATCACTAGTCCCTACCACCTAGATGCCAATAGCACCCCCATCCCCAGTGTGGCAACTGAACATGTCTGCAAACATTGCCAAATGTTCCCTGGGGAGTGAGGGAGGCAAAATTGCCCATGGTGGAGAGCCACTGGTTTATTTAATAAATAACTCCTTCCCAATCAATGGGACTGTGATATGCATTATTCAGTTTTAGAATGGCCACTTTCAGTTGCTTGCCCTGTGTATGGAGCCATTACTAAAACATTCAATGTATAGGGTGAGTTATAAGATTCACCAAGGATGAGTTACAGGATTCACCCTATATGGTTATAAGGTGTTATCGGGTTATCAATCCTATCATTACAGGTGATTGATTATAGGGATTATCATCTCTATAATATTATAGGGTGATTAACCATCATGGCTTGCCTGGGACTTCTCAGGTTTAGCACTGAATGTCTCAAGTGCCTGGAAACCCACAGTCAGTCCCAGGTTGGATACTTTACAATAGAGGCAGGTCTGTGCTAGCTAAAAATGTTTTATGTGTTCCAGTTGAGGTCACTGCCCACTTCTGTGGGAGTGAGACCCATAATCGTTTCTGTAGTAAGTTAAGGGGCAGTGTTTGGAAACCTGAGTTAACTAGCTCCAGATTTGCAGTCTATTCTAGCGGTATTTTAATGCCGTTTATTCAAGCCCTCTCTCCTCCCACCTGCAGGAGCTGGCTGGACACGCTCACACTTAATTCTTTTTACAGAAGTGGTCACTTTGCCAATTTTCCCTTAAATGAGCCATGCATTTCTTCACCCAGTTTTGCTGTGTTCTTGGATCTTTTCACACTTGTATTTGATGTGCTTTTCAGTTTCCCTCTTATCCTGTGTTCTCCTTGCCTGTGTTCTTGCATCTACATCCATTGTTTTATCTGAAAATTTCCTGTTCTTGCAAAGTGGCTGCAGCCACAGGTGATGAGGAGATAGAAGTGTGAAGTAAGCCCTGGTTGGTTTGAGCCACTGAGTGCACTGATTTGCCCAGACTTTAGAAAACTAGGGAAATGATGAGCACTGATGTTGCAGCTGCTGCGAAGTTCCTGGAAGCTTCAGGAATTTGTACAACAGGCAGGATATTGGCAGGATATAATTATGAGGATGCATTTCAGAGATCACCAGCTTGAATCTTGAACTTACTTTTCCATTAATAGAAACACTTCTGCTTTTGCAATAATTATAATAGGAATGAATGGTCCCTTATATGCGTTTTTACCTGTTATAAGCAAAAATCGTGATCCAGTCATAGATATATATAAGGGATGATCATAATTCTACTAGAGGCTGAGGTGGGGATTAGACATGATGATGGGGATTATAATTATGATGATGATATCATGTAATGAGGCTTACCAAGTGTCAGGCATTTTGCTAAACACTTTGCATGCATGATTTCATCTAATCTTTGCAACAATCGTGGAAGGAAGGTAGGGTCTATTATTATCCCCATTTTACAGAGGAGAAAACAGAGAGGCCTTCAGCCATAAATAGCTGGCCCAGAGACTCAGGGTGGGTGGATCTGTTACTCCATTACTCAGACCCACTGATCTATCTGATCAAGATCCCACACTCTTAAGCACTTTACATGGGCAGAGGGCTGGGCACACAGTAGGCTGGCAACAAGTGCTAGCTCCCACTCTGATGCCCTTGGACTGAACACACAGACTATGGGAAGCTTGTCTCAACCCAACCCTGGACCAAAGCTTTAGTCTTTTCCGCGTCCCTCCCCCAGCCTGCTACACTCTACCCTTTCTAGAATTGAAAAATGACAGGTGGGTCCTTGTGTTCTGATGACCACCTTGACGTCCAAGGAGCCAAAGTGACATACGGTCCCTTTTTCCTCTTTCAGGGAAGTTGCGGGAGGAGAGAGGGAAGGTGTCTCCAACAGGTGATAAATCTACAGCTTCCCTTACAGTGTCCTCTTATGGAGAGAATAGTTCTGGGGTTTTCCTGATGATTTTTCATAATGCCACTGGAGCCCAAGGTCTGATTTCTATGTCAATACTCCCCACTGCCCTTTGCTCATTTATGTTGTTGTTGGGTTTTGTTTTGTTTTGTTTTGTTTTTCCTATGAGTTGTAGGCTGAAGACCTAAACCCCACTGAGTTTTGAGCAGTGAGGGAAGAGGTGTTTTGATATCCTGCACTGAGAGTGCACTGAGGCACTTCTAGAAGCACTGGCTCAAGGGAGAGACCACAGGGGAACCAAAACAAGACCAAAATGCTCGTTTGGGGTATTCAACAAAACAAGCCCCACTGGAAAGGGGGTAATGATTTGGTTTAGTGATTTTGCAAGAAGCCTACAGGAGATGTTAATATAGTGACATGGGAAAAGAAAAACCAATGCGGGAGCAAGAAAGATAATGAGAGAGGGAGACTTTGCTGCCCTTTAATTGCATGTATCTGCTGCCAGAGGGGGTCTTTCCAAAATAATTATCCAGCTCTCACTTCTCGGTTTAAAGTACTTCATTGGTTCCACCCTGCTCTCAGGATAGAATTCAATCACATGACGAGACCTGAACCATCCCTGGCTTACCTCTCCTTCTGTCCCCCTCATCCCTCCCCTCTTTGTGCTCAGAGCTTCAGCTTCCAGCTGTCAACCTCTGCAGCAGGCCACATGCCAACTCATTGACATGTCTTTGCACCCCACTGCTTCTGCCTGGGTCTTTCTTGCACACCTCTGCTAGCTCCCATTTATCTTTCAAGCTAAGCTCAGCCACCCCTTCCTTCAGGAAGCCCTCCCCAGCTCCCCTCAAATGCACTCCCTGCCCCTCCCTGTCATACTGTATAACATACTACAACATTGTGGTTGTCTATTTACCTGTCTGTCTCCCTGCTCAGACTTTCCACTATTTGAGAGGAGGGCCAGGTCTGAGTGGTTCACTGTTTATACCTCCCAGGCTAGCACAGTGCTTGGCATATAGTAAGTTCTCAGTAAATAGATGTTGGTTGAGTAGATCTCAGTAGGAGCCTCTGGAGGGAAAGTAGTTCTCGCCAATGCAAGACACCAAAAACCTGGTTCTACGCCAAGTGGGATCATTTCTAAGAGGCAATTTTGAGGCAATGGGATGAATGGAAAGATGTTCATGCTTGAAGCCACAAGAGATGGGTTTACGTCCCTGGTCAGTAAACTCCGTGCTAGACTGTAAGATCTTTAAAGAAAGAATTCTTGCCCTATTTTATTATTATACCCCCAGTAACTAGCACAGTACTTGGCACAGCAGGAACACAATGATGTTTTTGAGTGTGTGAATGAATGAATTGTCCTGACTCTTCCCTTTACTATCTGTATGACTGGCTGCTTACTGGGCCTCAGTCTTCTTGACTCTGAAATGGGCATAACAGTATCTAGCTCTTACAGGACTGTTGTTCAGAGTAAATTGGTTATATAAGAGCACCTGGCTCCAAGTTGATGCTTTTTTAATGTTTCCTCAATTGCATGTTAAGGGTCAGATTTTTTAAATGTTCCATTTGTACTCTGTAAGGAAAGGCTGGGCCCTACCCTGATGGATTATTGCAAAGTAAGCTGGTGTGGGACAAGAGAAAGTAGCAGAAATGAGGGATTTGGGGTGCTCAAAGCAAACTTTCCATACATTGGTTAGATTTGTCCAGTGAACCATCTGAAATTGACTTGACAGTCTTCCCCAGCAGGAGTGCTGCTCATCCCCCCTCTGCGAAGGCTAGCATTCTGATCCCAGCTCCACACCAGGCTGTAGGCTTGTCTTGCTTCACAGTTCTGCTGGGGGTGATGGCAAATCTATTAAGAAAACAGCAGAGCTGCTCGTAAAAGGGACCATTTGTCCCCCACAGTTCCCGGGCAAGGTCCATGGAGCTTCGGTTTGCTTCTGGTCAAATCCCTGTGCCCCTCCCCCATGCTGGGGGGAAGGGAGGGAAGAAAGAAGGGAATGCAGAGAGGGACACATTTGCATTTCACAAACTAGCAGGGATATAATTTATAAGAAATAGAAATCATTTTTCAAAAACACTTTGATAGCGACTAGAACGCTGCTACATCAGGAGCATTTGACAGATTTTCTGTTCTGTCCATCCTTCCTTCCTTTTTCTTTCCCTCTCTCTCTCCATTTCTCCAGTATTTATTCAGCACATATTATGTACCACGTACCAGCACCTTTCAGTAAAGGGGGGAAGGAAAGGGAGCCACAGTAATGAGGAAGACCCAGATTTTGCCCTCAAGATAAGATCACCTATTTAGTTGGACAGAGACAACACCTCATTTCTCCAGCACCTCCTTTGGGAGACTACGATATTCCACATAAGCAACTTTTCTCGATAACTGAAGCTTATCCAATTAAGCCTTAGAGGTTAAAAAAAAGTAACTATTTTCAATGAAAGCTTTAAATAAATCCCTCCCAAATTTCCAGGCTCTATGAGGATAGCTTGGCATTCCCTGGGTGCACTCCAGGTGTGTTTTATCCCTCCCTGCTGAAACATTGACCTCTTCGGTGCCTGTGTAAGCACTACACAGGCATTTTCTCGTTTTATGTCCCCTTGGTCACACAGCTGGGAAGGGCAGAACAGTGATTTAGGCTTGGGTCAGCTTGATTCTGAAGCCCAAGCTTTTAACCACTTCTGGAACCACACAGGACCTCTCCCTGCTGCCTGGGAGTCATTCGGAGCCCCCGTCCTAGATCATGGTGCCGCTGCTACCCCATGTCTGGGGTGCAGGTTTGCCATCTCCCACGCTGTCCGGGGCAGCTGGCTGTGTCCTCCCCACCCCTCCCCTTCCCTCCCTGTGACACAGAGCACCTGGAGGACCACATTCATTAAGGGCTGTGGGCTAAAGAGACACCGCAAGAGCAACGAGCAGCAGACTTGGTTTCGGTGCAGAAGCCGTGGGACATTCCACATTGGTGGGTCAGAAGGTCTCTTAATTATCGTGGTGTCAGTTGGGCTCCTCTGTTTCTACAGACCCAGAGACCAAGATTTTAGGGAAAGTGGTTTATTTGAGAGGTGATCCCAGGCCACACCAATAGGGAAGTGGGTAAGTGAGACAGGGAGGGAAGGCAGCCATCGCTGGGTGCATTGAAGAGCAGGTTATGGCTGCAGGCACCTGCGTGTAATCCCACAATGAATGTACCTCTGAGTCGTCCCACCCAAAGGAGAGGAGACTGGGATGTTCATCAACCTACTCCTGCCCTGGTTAGTTGCAGGCTCCAGGCATTCCAGCCAGCCTTGTTTCCAGCTAAAGAAAGTCTTAGGGGCTTGTAGTAGAAAGCTGCTGCACAAACTAGCAATAATTACGGTAACTACCATACTAAAGAGGATAGTAGCTGTCGCTTTGTGAGTACCTACTGCATGCCAAGTATTTGTCCTGGACACCCTACTTGCATCATATCATTGGTTCTCACTGCAACCCTGTGAGACAGATGCTACACTTCGCAGATGAGGAAACTGAGGCTCAGAGTGGGTCAGTGACTTGCCTGAGTTGTCACAGCCAGGAAGAGGTGGTGTCAGGATTTGAACCCAGGTTTATCTCCTGACCCCACTTCCCTTTTAGGAGAGAGCACTATATTCTGGAAGATTAAGGCTCCCAGACGTCTCTCATCTAGGCATGTATTCCTCTTATACAGGGGTTCTTGAACTTTCATGTGTGCTTGCCAAAAATTCACATTCCCATCAGGCAAACACTAAATCAGAACCTCAGAGGGTAAGTTTGGGGAATCTGATTTTGAGACAGGAAGTCTCCTGATAAATTGCACACTAGTAGTTCTTTCTTTCACAGGCAGTGAAAAAGGAAAATTTTACTTGGGGGGAATCATGTGCATTTCTGGCTGGAAAATGATTCTTCATAAGCGGGACATAGTGTGTCCGCATGGTGCAAAACCTGTCGTTCCTCTTCCCCCTCCCTCCAGGGTCTGTGTCATTTCAGTGCATGGCTAATCCTGCTGACTCTATTAGCAGATCCTGGTTGTGCAGGCTCTGATTCCTGACATCTGAACTTCAGGCACGGTGTAAGTGCCTGGGCAGCGGAGATATTTCTCTCAGGGTTTTCTGCATGAGCAAGGCTGCGCTTCTGCTCCTAATGCTGCCCTTGGAAGCCCCTGGCAGGAAGGTCAAGTGCTCCATCTCCCATTCTCCAGCCAGAAGCAAAGGAGGGCTTTCCCATTACTGCAAGAGACGAGCAACAAGGGACACTGGAGAGGAAAATGCCAGGGAATAGGACAGGAAATGGGCTGGGGCAGTGGGAGGCCTGTCCTGCTCTGTCCTGTATGGCAGTGGTCCAAAGGTTAAATGAAATTGCTTCTCTCTGCCTCAAAGTGCTGCCCACGATAGCAACCTTCGCATCTGTGAGTTGCCCTTCTGGCTGGGCTTGTTAGAAAAGACTCCTCGGTGGGGGTGGCAGAAAGGAAACATTTCTTTCTGGAAGGTTCCAGAGTGGAGTCCAGCTGTTCCAAGTGCAGAAACTTCTTGGTTCAACTCCCCTTTAGCATCAGCAGATTCCCCAACTGAGAGCATCCCAAACATCAGTCTGACACTGTCAGTCTTCAGAGACTTCCAGGGGCTTCTCAGTGCCTGTAAAATCAGATGCAGACTCTTTGCCATGCCCTCCAGGCCCCTGCCCACCTCCCCTTCCTATCCTCACTGCCCTTGCCCCCATCATTTCAGCCTCATTGACCTTTCACTTCTCACCTCTGAACCCACCAGGCTTGTTCTTGCTTCCAAACCTTTACGCCAGAACTCACCTCCAGAGGCCCTCCCAGGTGACACCTGCCCAAAGAGGCTGCTCTTACCCCCATCACTCTCCATCCCATTTCCCTGTATGATTTTTTCATGAACTTACCACACCTGCAATTATTTCATTTATTCACTTAAGTGTTTATGATCCCTCCCCATAAACACATGGCTTCGCTGCCTTGTTCACCATGTGTCCCCAGCACCTGGGGTATACCTGGCCCAGTTCAGCATTTGTTGAATGAATGAAAGGCTCATTTCACATTTAGCTGAGCTCTGCTTCAAGGTGTCGATACAACACAGGTTATCCCACTGAGGCTGGGACCTTCTGCATCAGCCTGAGAGACTGGGGGCTTTAGAGAAGAATAAGACAAAGCCAAGTCACAATAATTTGGGATTTTATTACCCTTGTGACGTCGGGCAGCTGCAGGGGAAAGAGCTAGCTTAGGTTTGTCTCAAGGAAGGACATTTTAACTCTGGAAGTTACAGCTCCCAGGAGCTTTCTGCTTCACCCACACCTACCTCCAAGATGTAAAGCAAGAAGAGTGGAAGTTTGGAGGCATCTGGCTGCTGGTTAAGAGTTGGGCTCAGGACCTCTGTCTCTCACTGGCTATCTGACATTGGGCAAATCATCCAAATTTGCTGAGCCTCAGTTTCTCCCTCTGTGAAATGAAGATAACAATAGTTGCTACTTCTTAGGGCTAAGAGAAGAGTACATGAATTACGTAAAGCACTCAGAGCATTACCTGGTATATCATGAGCACTACGTAAGTGTTAGCTCTTATTATTTTCAGAGTCGTGCAGTCCTTATGACATTCATGACCAACAGTACCTCCTAAAGGTTTTTAGCCATCTTAGACTTTCCGATGCCAAGAGATGCCTCTTCTTTTTGGAAATTCCAAATTGTCTAGGTCGAATTTTAGCAATCTAACTCAGTCATTCGTTAACATCCTGTTATGATTTTGTCATGTGTACCTTATCAGCTCTACTCTTATTTATTTACTATTTATGGTCTTTTAAACTTAAATAAATAAAGATGAAAACATATCTTGTTATTGTGGATGGAAAATCAGCATCACTTGCTATTCACATAAGGTAACCTGAAAAAAAAATCACATTAAAAAAAATTGGATTAAATTCCCAGGGGATACTGTTGCCTGTCCAAATCTGGGTCTGGGGTTAGCAAGGACTTCTCTGTGATGCAAGCCAATTGAAAGAAAGTTGGAGAGGGGCTAACATTCTCACGGTGTGACTCAGCACTGTGCCACGCTGCCCCTGTCCCTCCTGGCTTCTTCTGCACACTCTTGGTGGCCCTAGGTCTAACTTTTCCATATCAGAGAGGAATTTGGGACCCTAAGAAAAATTGGGGAAGTGTGCACAGACTTTCCAAAACAACCAGCTAGACCAGTGGTTCTCACACTTGAGCATGCATCAGACTCACCTGCAAGGCTTGTTAAACACAGGCTGCTGCTGCCCGCTGCATCCTGGCCTCAGAGGTGCTGATCCTACAGAGCTGATGTAGGGCCCAGAAAAGCTCCCAGGTGGTGCTGATGCTGCTGGCCTGGGAACCCCATTTTGAGAACCACTGAGCTAGACCAATGAGGGGGAATCAATGTCAAGTCTGTCCCTGAGTTTTGAACCCAGTCTGTTAAAGAGAACTATCAAATCCCTAGACGGGAAGGGGATGGAGGGCAAATCTAAAGTTCCCACTTCTCTGTATAGTGTTCGTGCGCTTCTGTTTTAATACTGAACCTCTAAGCACCCCAAGGCAAGCCCTCTGGCAGAGATGATGGCTGTTGGGAGTTAGGCTGGTGTGCGCAAAAATGTAAGGGAATCCAATGTGATGTGGATGGAGCACTTACGGCACCTTCCACAGTGAATATCAATCTTATTGACATAGTTTTAAAAGAAAAAGACAAGGCCAGATTGCAGTAAATTGGGGTTCTTGTCTCTGTGAAGTTAGACAACTGTCATGGGAAGAGCAAGGTGAAATTTTAGGCTTATCTCAAAGGAAGACATTTGACTCTAAACTCTTCAACTTAATACGTCTAAAACTTAATACCCATTACTAATCTCATCCCAGTTGGAAGCCCCTGTTGGAGTCTTCTACATCTTGAGCCTTTAAGAAAAGTGAGAGGCTACCTTTGGGACCACTGACCTGCATTTTCTTGCCAGGGCAAGTCAGTTGGTCTTAGTTTTTCCATCTGTAAAATGGGAATGACAATGATACCCATTTCGTAAGCTTGCTATAAAAATCGAATGACATAGTATATGTAAAATGATTAGTAACGATGGCTGGCAAATGAGTCTTTAAGTAAATGGTAGATGATGATTAGAATTGTAAGGATGATGATGACAAATATGGACTGATAGGGGAAAATACTTTCCAAAGCGTGACGTCCATGTGGGCACTGTTGGAGAAGCAGTTGCCACCCACTCTTGGATCACCCAGGACTGACCTGAGAGAGTGGAATGGCAGCAGCCTCCCTCCAGAGTTAATGTCTCGGATATGCCTGTGCAGTAGCTGCCCCAACTCATTGCACATCTTGGGATCCACAGCACCCAGAGCTTTCCAGAACAGTGGATGTCCAGTGGGGGCATCCCATTCGTCCATCCACCCACTCATCCATCTACTCCTCTATTCATCTACCCACCTATCCACCCTCCATCTACTCATCCATCCATCCATCCACCCACCCACCCATTCTTCCACCCATCTATCCACCATCCATCTATTCCTCCAACCACTCATTCATCTGTCCATCTATCTACCTACCCTCTTATTCATCTAATCCGCTATTCATCCATCAATCCATCCATCCATCCACCCATCCATCCACCCACCCACTCCTCCACCTGTCCACCCACCCATCCTTCCATCCATCTTTCTCTGTCTTTCTCTCTCCCAGGTTAAAGTGCCACAACAAATGCACCAAAGAAGCTCCACCCTGTCATCTCCTGATCATCCACCGAGGTGGTAAGTATTTAACACTTGCTGCCCTAGGGGTCAGTGTGGGTGGGGGCTCCTGCAACCCATCCAAGATAGCTGTTCCACCCAGGCTGACTCTGGACACCTCCCGATCCCTTGATACTTGCCTATTTCATTTCTTTCTTTCTGACACCCTTCATCCTCACACCTGTGTCCTTTATCCATCCCCCATCCCTGTTCTCCCTGTTCCTTGCCTCTGTATTAGTCCTTCTGATACTTTAGTCCCCAGGTTTATACCCCCCTCCCTAACCCTGTTCTCTCATTCTCATCTCCTCTCCTAATTTGCAGTGTCCTCTTTCCCCCAATCCCATTGTTCTTCCTTCCCACTGGATTAGTGTTTTTCCATTATGTGCACTCCAGACTCAATCAAATGGGAAGGGGTCTGACTTGCCTGTTGATTTGGGCCAACTGTGTTTCATCCCCTAGAGCCCTGGGAGTGTCTGGGCTAATGTGTCCTGGAAGGGAGGTAGCAGCTGCCTTTGGGAGGGCCTCTGCCAGCCTTCCACTGTGGAAAAGCAAGACCAATCTAGCTGGAAGGAAAGACTAGAAGGAAAGGCTTTTCCCTGCCTGCCAAGGACTCAATAGGAGACACCTCCTTGGGAAGCCTTGTAGTCCAGCTTTCAGAAGAGTTCCCCTTGTTTTCATGCTGTGGGGTAGTTACCCCAGGACTACATCCTTCACGTTGCCACTCATCCCTGGAGGACTCTTTAGGCCTGTGCTGTCCCGTGCAGTAGCTACTAGCCACATCTGACTATTTAAATTCAGATTAATTAAAATTAAATAAAAATACAAATTTAACTAATCACACCAGCCACATTTCAAGGGCTCAGGAGCCACATATAGCTACCACATTGAATAGTGCAGATATAGAGCATTTTTATCATTGCAGAAAATCCTGCCAGACATCCGGTCCAGACCTTGCCATTCAAAGCGTGGTTCATGGACCAGCAGTATGAAGATCACCTGGGAACTTGTTTGAAATGCACAATTTCTGACCCCATTCCAGATCTACTGAATCAGAATCTGCATTTTTAACAGGATCTGCAGGGAATTCCTGTGCACTTTAAAGTTCAGAAGCACTGCTCTAGAGTGGGAGTCTCATGTCAATTCAGATGCCTACTAGGGCAAAACAAGTGTCCTAAATGTGAAGAGCTGACCAGATGGGGCCATGGCAAACTGGAACGCCTGGGCAGCTTCTAGAGATGGTAGCTGCTCCAGCAACAATGCAGACCTGTGTTAATAGCATTTCTGATGTTTCAAACAAAAGTTCAAATAGAGTTTTATGTGCCATATATTATTTTCAAATGTGAGCAACTTATTAAAATATTTTAAGTTCCTTCTGGCCATCTCCCTGCCACCCCTGCTCCCCTCCATCTATGGGTTGGATGGTGCTTTAGAGCCACCAGGGAACAACTTTAGGGCACAGCAACTCGCTAATCCAATACTAAGCCCTCCTTTCTCATCCTCCCTCTACACCCCTCCCATCTCCCCTGGTCCTGGTCAGTGCATGCTCAGGGGGATCTGCTCTATTTTAGAATAAACCCACGGGACACTTAAGAAGGTGGCAGATTGCTGTTGAAACTACTGTGATGTGTCTCAAAGCCAGTGGGTAGCTGGTGTTCAGTGATCTTTGCATTGTTTATCTCCACAAAGAGAGAGAATTGCAAGTGAAGGAAAAGCCTTCAGCTCTCTTCCCTTGCCCCTTCCTACCCCACATCCATAATTAAGAAGCATCTGTTCCTTGAGGAACTGTATACACTCAATGAGGCTATTTTAAAACCTGAATTCTCATTGCTCTTGACCCACTGCCTTGGGTCAGCTTCACTGGGAAGATCGCCTCCACCAAATTCCTCTCCATAAGGGGTCTTGCTGGAACCCGACTCCCACGTGGAGATGAGACCCAGCCTGTGGAAGGTGACCTGCTCTTGGAGGTTGGCATTTGAAGAAGGGCTCCCTCCCACCACCTTCAAGTCCGTGTCCCCTTAACTCAAAGGTGGCAGGTGCCTATATGTGCAAAGCAACCTGAACTTTCCAGAAGTCTACAGCTTCTTGCTTTTTCCCTTCCTTGGTAGGAGGTTGAAAATATAGTCAGTTTCCATGGTGATGGCAGCTCAGGCTAAGCAGATAAATTAAATCCCTGGTCAGCTTAAAGCTTTAACTTCTCAGCCAACACCCTTTTCTCACCCCTGCAATAAAAAGCAACTAACAGGTAACAACATCAAGCATCAAATTTGAATTTGAGCTTCCTACTTTTGTCCCTTTTCTTGTTCCCCGGGAGTAATAGAAATAACAAAAGGGAGAGGGGCTTGGATGATGCAAATTGGATCAAGAAGCATTTATTTAGCATCAACTGTATGCCCAGCTTCCTGTGTGGCTTTAGGCATGATACCAAGGGGGATGTCTGGAAGAGCTGAGCCTTTCTTTCAGGTATCCAAGGGCTTTGTTTAGAACAAATGATGTGTTTTGATGTGCAACAGGCTGCTCAGGCCTGAGAAATCCTAAAAGTAACGAAAAATGATCCTACCATAAAGTTTAGAAGGGCACAGTCAGATGGATATTGTGAGCTTGTCCACTGATTACTGGCTCTGAGAAACCAGGAACCTCTTGTGTTTACAATGAGTTTCAATTCTGAAATGAATGCCACAATACAACATTATGATATTGAAAAAAACCCTGATAACTTGTTTTATTATTATAATTTTTAATTACCCAAAGTCATATATTGACAATACAAAAATTTTAGAAACCACAAAGAACATAGTGACACAAGAACTGTCACTTTTAATGGAAGAATTCTCTTCCACTCTCAGGGGGGTGGGCGGTCAAGGTGGGGTCTGATCTATGCACTCCTGATGTCATCGAAGCCAAAGTGATACTTAAACTCCCAAATTGCTGTTTTTACCCCTACGGATCCAGCAAGGTTGGTCCGGACAGAGTCAGTCCCATGTGACATCAACAACCCTCTACGGAAACCACCCCGGTATTCAGACCTGCACATCAGTCAGACTCTCCCCAAAACCAACAAAATCAACAAGGTGAGGCTGGGCTTCTGCTGGGTCCAGACATGTGGGGCTGGTACCACCAGGTGAGAGGTGGGGGAGGAAGGGACTGATCTGGGAGTATGGCCCTCCCCTCCCAGCCCACCTGGGCTCTCCTGGTTCTGTGCTGATTGTGTTGAGTAGAGCTTGGGACCATCCAGCAATCAATGGTGAGGTGCGTGTGCCAGAAGTCTCTCTGATTTAGAGAGAGGGCACTTGGGAATGAGAATGAATGGGTGTGTTGAGGGTGCAACAGGGATCAGAAGAGGGGCAGAAAGAGAGTTTCCTTCCTGATCCAGACCACGCCTGCTTTGCTCTGTGAGATGTTTCACCATCTGCTGGGATCAGTTTTGCAGATGATTCTGGGCTTTCTGACACATCTGTTGAATCAAACCACCAAGGAATGGGATGGGGTCTATTTCTGAGCTTCTGATGGAGACTAGGTGGACAAATATCTTTGGGGCCCTGAGCTCTGAGCAGCAAACAACCAGTTTGGTTGACTTCTGGCTCGTCTCCAGGTCGGTGGTCAGCAGTGGGTTCCTCTGTGCACCTTTCCTTCCATTGTGGTCTGGAAATTATTAGCATGATTTCCACATTCTTTCTTTGGACTGTTGATGGGGCTGCATCAAAGCTATCCTAGGGATACTTCTCCCAGCCCCACAGTAGGAGGCAAAGATTGCACATGCCAACAGGTGACTTCCCAAGCTTCACAAGAAGATCACATTGTGTTGAAGGTGGATAAAAGATGTATCAACACAAGGACAGGGGAGATCCCAGATGTGCATTGTGATGACCATCAACCTCCCATTGGCAAGGCACAGTCTTGCTTCTCTGCATAAGGCTAGAGAGAGGATGCTCACTCCCCAACACATTCTTCACATAGCAGCCAGAGTGATTCTAATTAATTTCACTCTCTTCTTTAAAAACTGTCCAATGGCTTTCTAGTGCATTTAGAAAACAAATCAGACTCTTTGCTGCAGCCCACAAGGCTATGCATAATTTTGTTCCTCCCTCCGTCTCTGATCTCTCCTTCCATGCCTCCCCACCAAAGCCCATATGTTATTTTCCTCTCGTGCTATCACCCACAGTTTTTACTACTAGATCTCAGAGCCAGTCACTATCTGGCTCCTTATGGCATCATCCTAGCAGATGAGAGCGCTTGGCTTCTGGTGTCAGGAAAACCTGGCAGCCAGTGTTGTCTTCCTCCATGTACTAGCTATGAGACTTTGGGCAAGTAACTTAATCTCTCTGAGCCTCAATTTTCCTACATGTAAGATGGGGGTGCTCCAGTTTCTTACTGCTGTACAACAAACTACCCCAAAGTTAGTGGTGTAAAAAAACCATTCTTTTAATATGCTCACAGAGTCTGTGGGTCAGGAATTGGGACAGAGCACAGAGGGGATGGTCTCTCTCTGCTCCCATTATTCAGGGACTCAACTGGGAAAACTCACATCTGGGGGCCAGAATCATCTAGAACAGGGATTGGCAAACTGTGGCCCACAGGACAAATCCAGCCCACCACCTGTTTTTGTGCATATCGTCTGTGGCTGGTTTTGCACTGTAGTGGCAGAGTTGAGTAGTCATGACCGAGACCATGTGGCCTGCAAAACCGAAAGCATTTACTGTCAGGTCTTTTACGGAAAAAGTTTGCTGACCCCTGATCTAGAGGCTTCTTCACTCACATGTCTGGTACCTGGGCTGGAATAAGTCAAAGTCTGGGCTCAGCAGAGATGAGGTAGACCCCTTACGTGTGGCTTGGGCTTCCTTACAATATGGCTGCTTCAGGGTAGTTGGGCTTCTTACACGGCAACTCATGACTCAAAGAACAACTGAGCTAGCAAACAGGGCAGTGTCACCTTACTAAGGGAAGTGTCACAAGCCTGCACAGATTCAAGGCGAGGAGACATAGACCCTGACTTTTGATGAGAAGAGTCCAAAGATTTGTAGTCATGTTTTTAAATGCCCATGGTGGTCAATAACAACCTCAGAGAGTTGTTGTGGGGATGAAATTAAACAATCAACATTTACATGCACTTAGTTCTGTGTATGGCACATAGTAAATGTCCAGAAAATCCTAACTATCAGCTTAAATCCTGGAGCCTCCAATCAAATGTCATGTTGGGTCCATGTTTCCTTTGTTATTTGCAAAAGGAAATAACATTTCACACAGGTCTGAAGGAGAAGGGATCCCCACTGCTGGCAAGGTTGAGGGGGCTCAAATACAGCTCCTGGAAAGTAACTGTGTATCCCTTATAACCCATTCTTTCCTTCGTGACATCATGAGGGGTGAGGAACTCAGAAGTGCCTCTAGACCTTTATCTCTGGCTTTACAGACACAATGATCCTCTTGGTGTCACATGGGACAGGAACATGGGTCAACTGGATCAGTGACTGTGACATTGTTCTGCTTGTCTGCCAGCGAGAGAATTTGATAAGGGAAATACATTAACCTCTATTTAGAAAGCAGCTTTGACACGAAGGTGGATGAGATCTATCATAGGCCTGGGTTATTTTTTCCCCTCTCTCTCTTCTCACTGGCTTCACACAGATTCTTTTTGTCAGGCAATGATGTGGTTAGTGCAATAGATTTCTGGGCCAATTTGGTCTGAAGATTTCCTTCTCCTTGCTCTTTGTCTCCTCTCCTGTCTAGCTAGTCAATCCAGGTTCACAAAGGCCACGTTTTTTCACCTAACACAGTGGTTAGAGTGTAGGTTTTGAAGTGAGAAGGCTGGGGCTTGCAACTCAGCTCCTCAACTTGCTGTGTGACTTTAAGAACATCATTTCAAGATCTGCCTGCCTTAGTTTTTCCCTCTGCAAAATAGGCAGTATAATAGGAGGTACTTATTGGGACTGTGGAGAGGGTTAGATGTGTGATAGGTATAAAGGATTTGGTCCTGGATACTCAGGGCATGGAAGTAGCTTGATGATGAAGAAGACAGGAAAGGAGGAGGAAAAGGAGGAGGAAGAATAAGGAAGGAGGAAGAAGAGGAAGAAAAGGAGGAAGAGAAGGAAGAGGATAAGATGCAGGAGGAGGAAGGCGGGTGGAGGAGATGGAAGATGGAGGAGATGGAGGAGGTGGAAGAGAAGCAGCAGCAGCAGCAGCAGCAGCAGCATCTGCCAGCTCCTTCAGGGACCAGTCTAAAACCCCTGTTCTTCAACATCAAGGCATCAGAAACACCACCTGCAGTGGTGGCAGAGGCTGAAGATTTGCCTGCTGCAGTCAAGCTGTTTGAACTGGCTGCACGCTGGCTTGCTGCTGTCAGTTGGTTGTAAGGACAGAGACCTTCCTAGGCTAGCTCAACAAAATGAATTATCTATTGTAAGAATGGACATGGAACAATAAGAGAAAGAGAAATCACCACGTAGGAGCTGAGGCTCCTAAAACCAGGCATGGAAGATGTCTTGAGCTCAGGCCAGCTCCTTGGACATGAAGCAAGACCACGGATCATTGTTCTGGTCCTCCATCGTGGCCATGACTCAGCTACTGTTTGCAGGTCTGCTCTGGTCTGTTACTGTTGACCGGCTTCCTCGTCCTTTACTCTTGTCTTTTCTCAACGTCATTGTTTCTGCCTCCATATAGTTTCTACTCATCCTAACCTCTGCTTATTTGTTTTCTGGACTGTTGTGGCTCCTCTCTACTCTTTGACCCTCATCTCTTCTCAGCCTTTGCTCCTAATGCTTTCTGCTGTTCTTCCTATTGGCCCAGCTCATCATTTCATTCCACATCACAGGCCACAGATAAGCTGCCATTATGATCTGACCTATGGTCCTGTGTTGGGAGTGGAGTGGGCCATGGAGGTCACAAGACAATTATGTCTGCTTATTTAGGACCGTCCATTTAGTGAAGGCTGTAAGGTTGGAGGGTGAGGATAATTTCCTTAGGAAATGATCATGGGAGAGCAGTTACCATCACTGCCATGTCCAAATCAGTGTTCAGCTAAGTGAAATGAGGACCTGGGAGATGAACATGCTTCTGTTTGACTTCCAGAGTCAGACGTGAGTTTTGTATTACTTGGCACAACATTGTGTTTCTGCTTCTGGGCTGGGGCTTGGGATCTGGGTCACTAACTCTCTGTGTGACTCCAGTAAGTCACTCCCCTGACTCTGAGTCTCTGTCCCCAACTACAGAATGAAGAAGTTAGACTAGGTGGTTTTTGTAGGATGTTTCCAGCTATTGTCTGTGCTCAGAAAGAGGAATTATGCCATCAGCCCTTATCTGCATGATCTGGTAGAGTTTAGTTTTTTCTCTGATAGAACAACCTCCAGTTGCTGATCCTGCTGATGATAATGACCATCACCCTCACCCAGCAATAATGACCGCACACTTCCCATCCCTGCTGAGGTAGGGTCAGAGGAGGCCTAGTGGAGAGTCGGGACATTTACCACTACCATCATCAGCAGGTCAGCGACGGCCACAGGGGAGTAGTATGCGGCATTCCTGTTCCTCTCAGCGAGGGTGGTATCAGGGGGGACCTTCGGAGGAGCTGTATTTCTAACTCCCACCAGCAGTGATTAGGAACCCTTCCACTCTTCAGGTGACAGCAGAGGCCAAGTGGAGAACCTGGACTTCTACCTTACCTGGCAGTAACAAGGCAGGACCTCCCCTTCGCCTACTAGAGCAATGTCACAGGAAACCAGTTAAAACAGAAAGTTTAAATAAGATCCAGAGTTTCATAACACCCAAGTTCCAGGCTTCAATTGAAAATTACTTGTCATACCGAGAACCAGGGTGATCTTAAACTGATCCAGAAAAAGACAATCAATAGAACCCAACTCTGAGATGACTGAGATGTTAGAATTATTTGACAACGATTTTAAAGCTTTCATCACAAAAATTTTCAATAACCAATGATGAACGTTCTTGAAACAAATGAAAAAAAAAAAATAGGAAGTCCCCATGAAGAATAGTCTCAGCAAAGAATTAGAAGATGTAAAGAAGAACCATATGGAAATTTTAAAACATACAATTAGAAAATGTGATAACTGATATTGAAAAAAAAAAAAAAAAAAAAAAACCTCAATAGATGGGCACAAGGACAGAATGGAGGGATCCAAGGAAAGAATATGTGAACTTGAAGATAGAACAATAGAAATCACACAGTCTGGATAACAGAGAAAAATGGACTGAAAAAAATGAGCAAAGCCTCAGGGACCCCTGGGACTGTAATAAAAGTTCTAACATTGGTGTCATTAGAGTCCTAAGACAGGAGAGAGGGGAAAGAGGGCAGGGCTGGAAAAGTTCATGATGAAATTGTGGTCGAAAACTTCCTAACATGTGCAAAAAACATAAACTTACAGACTCAAGAATCTGAACAAAACCCAAATAACATAAACCCAAAGAAATCCATGCTAAGACACATTATGTCAAACTACTGAACACTAAAGACAAAGAAAAAAATCTTGAAAGTACTGAAAGAGAAACAACACTTTATCTGTGAGGGAAACCATTTAACGAACTATAGAAATGATCCCTGAAAGTATAGTCTTAGAGGGAAACCATTTAAATGACAGCATATTTCTCAGCAGAAGCCATGGAGGCCAGAAGAAATTGGCTCAACAATTTCAAGGCTGAAATAAGAGTTTTCAACTCAGGATTCTATAAATAGTGAGAATATTCTTCAAAAAGGACAGGGAAATCAAGACATTGTCAGATGAAGAAAAACTAAGAGTATTAGTCACAAGCAAACCTACCCTTAGAGAATGATTAAAGGGTGATTTTTTAAACAGAAAGGAAATAATAAAGGAAGGAATCTTGTAACACCAGGAAGGAAGGAAACGATGGAGAGAGTAAAAGTATGGGTAAATATAATAATACATTAACCTTCTCCTTCTAAATTATGTTTGACAGTTGAAGCAAAAATTATAACACTGACGTGGTTCTAAATTTATATAGAGGAAATATTTAAGACAATTATAAAGGGGGAGGGTAAAAGGACATCAAGGAAGGTAAGATTTCTACACTTCACTCAAACTGGTAAAATGTTGACACCAATAGACTGTAATAAGTTATATACAAGGGTACTTCAACTGGTTCATCGAAAAATGGAATTAAAAGATAATATGAATTTTTTCATGAACTTTCTGAAGACCCCTTGTATATATAATACCTTGAGCAACCATTTAAAAAGCTATACTCAAAAATACTATAAAGTCAAAATGAAACTCTAAAAAATGTTTAACTCACAGGAAGGCAAGAAAAATAAAACAGAGAAAGAAAAAATGAAATTGACAAACCTCTAGCACGACCGACAGAAAAACACAAATTACCATCAGAAATGAAAGGGGACATCACTACAGACCCTACAGTCATCAAAAGGATAATAAGAGAATATTGTAAACAACTCTACACACATATATTTCACAGCTTAGATGAAATGGACGAATTCTTTGAAAAGCACAAACTGCCAAGAATTACCCAATATGAAATAGACAATTTGAATAGCCCTATAATCATTAAGGAAATTGAATTAATAATTTTTAAGTTATCACACACCCCCAAAATAATTCTCCAAATGGTTTCACTGGAGAATACTACCAAATGTCTAAAGAAGAATTAACATCAATTGTACACAATTGCTTCCAGACAATAGAGTACACATCCCAATTCACTATATATAGCCAATATTACCCTGATACCAAAACCAAAGTACAACCCCCCCCATAGACTAATATCCCTCATGAATATATATGCAAAAAGCCTTAACAAAATATTTAGAAAATAGAATTCAGCAATATATAAAAGTGAATTTTATTCCAGGGATGAAAGGTTGGTCTGATATTTGGAAATCAATTAATGTAATCTACCATGTGAACAAGCTAAAAAAGAAAAATCATCTGATCTTATCAATTGATACAGAAAAATCATTTGACAAAAGTCAATAACCATTCATGATAAAAAAAAAAAACAATCAGAAAAACAGGAACAGAAGGTAAATTCCTCAGCTTAATAAAGAGCATCTTAAATACATTGTATATATATATATACATACATACACACAGCTAACATTATACTTAATAATGTAAGACTGAATGCTTTCCCCTAACAATCAGAAAAACAGGAACAGAAGGTAAATTCCTCAGCTTAATAAAGAGCATCTTAAATACATTATATATATATATATATATACATACATACATACACACAGCTAACATTATACTTAATAATGTAAGACTGAATGCTTTCCCCTAAGACTGAGAACAAATTAAAATGTTCACTCTCCTCATTCTTATTCAACGTAGTGCTGGAAGTTTTAGCCAGTGCAGTGAGGCAAGAAAAGAAAAGGAAAGAAAAGACATACAGAATGGAAAGGGAGGTATAAAACTGTTCTTATTTGCGCTGACATCATTGTTTGTATAGAAAATCTCAAATAATATACAAAAAAACCCAAAATCCAAAGCCCCTCATAAAAATAATAAGTGAGTTCAGCAAGGTTACAGGATACAAGATCAATATACAAAAATCAGTTGTATTTCTATATACTAGCAGTTAACATATGGAAACCTAAATTAAAATATACAATTTATGGTTGCTCAACAAAATGGAAATACTTAGGTGTAAATCTAATAGCACATGTACAGGATTTGTATGCTGAAAATTGCAAAATGCTGGTGAAAGGAAACAAAGATCTAAAGTAATGGAAAGACATACTGAAGACATATGTTCAGCACAAAGATATGCTGAAGTCCTGATGTTCAGGACCTGTGAATGTGACTTTATTTGGAAACAGAGTCTTTGCAGGCATCATCAAATTCACTGGATTGGATGATCACTTAATCCAGTATGATCATCCTTATAAGAAGAGAAGAAAAACAGAGACACACAAGGAGAACACAAAGTGACAACAAAAGCAGAGACTGGAGTGATTCAGCTGCAAGCCAAGCAATGCCAAGGATTTCTGGGCACCACCAGAAAGCTAGGAAGAGGCAAGAAAGGATCAACATAGAGTCTCAGGGGGAGCAGAAACATGGCCTTACCAATACCTTGATTTTGGACTTTTGGCATCCAGAACAGTGAGAGAATAAATTTCTGTTGTTTTAGGCCATTCAGTTTGTAGTACTTTGTTACAACAACTCTAGGAAACTAATATACATACCATGTTCATGGACTGGAATAATCAACATAGTTAAGAGGCCACTTCTCCTCAAAACTGATATACAGGTTTAACACAATTTCTATAAAAATCCCAGCAAGACTCTTTTTGTAGATAAATTTAGTCTGTTTCTGTTGCTTATAACAGAATACCTGAAACTGGATAATTTATAGAGAAATGAAATTTATTTCTAACCATTTCAGAAGCTGGAAAGTCCAAAGTCCAGGGTATACATCTGGTGAGGGCCTTCTTAATGGGAACTCTACAGAGTCCCATGGTGACCAAGATTTAATATTGAGAGAGTGGGATAAGCAAGAGAGATAACCTCCTCACTTGTTTTCCTCTTAAAGCCATCAGAATCACGCCCATTGCTACCCATTGAACCATGAACTTATTACTCCATGAATGGCTTAATCCATTCATGGGGGCACAGTTCTCACAATCTGATCACCTCTTCAAGGTTCCACCTTTCAATTACCATAATAGGATTTCCCACCCTCTTAATACTGTAAAAGTGAGGATTGAGTTTCCAGCACATGAACCTTTCGGGGACACATTCAATTCATAGCAATAGATAAAGACAAGATTATTCTAAAAGTTGTATGAAAAGACAAAGGAACTAAGAATAGCTAAAAATTATTTTGAAGAAGAATAAAGTAAGAGTAATCACTCTACCTGATTTCAAGACATTATATAGCTACAGTAATCAAGGCTGAAAAGTATATGCAGACGGCAAATAAGCACATGAAAAGTGTTTAATATTATTAGCCATTAGGGAAATGCAAATTACAGCCACAGTAAGATATCACTACACTCCTATCAGATTGGCTAAAATAAAAAATAGTGACAACACCAAACAGTGGCTAGGATGCAGAGAAAATCAGTCACTCATACATTGCTGGTGTAAAATGGTACAGCCACTCTTGAGAACAGTTTCTCCATTTCCTTTAAAAACTAAACATACTTTTACCAAATTGTGCTCCTGGGCTTCTATCCCAGAGAAATGAAAACATATATTCACATAAAACTTATCCACAAATGTTTACAATAGCTTTATCCACATTAGCCAAACATGGGAAACAACTTAGATGTCCTTCAGTGGGTGAATGGTTAAACAAACTGTGGTACATCCATATCAGAGAATACTACTCAGCAATAAAAAGGAATGAACTGCTGGTACAAACAAGTTGCATGAATCAAAGGGAATTATTTTCAGTGAAGAGAAGTCAATCCGAGAAGGTTACATACCATATGATTCCATTGATATAACATTGAAATGACAAAATTATAGAAATGGAGAATAGATTAGCAATGCCAGGGGTTAAAGATGGGGAGGATGGTAAAGAGAGAGGGGAGTGGGTGTGGCTATACGAGGGTAACATGAGGGATCTTCATGGGGACAGATCTGTTCTGTATCTTGACTGCATCAATTCAATATCTGGGCTGTGATACTGTACTATAGTTTCACAGGATGTTATCATTGGAGAAAATTGAGTAAATGATATATGAGATCTCTCTATTATTTCTTATAACTACACGTGAATCTGCAATGATCTCAAAATAAAAAGTTTAATTGCCAAAAAATACTATCATTAACGTAACAGCTACCGTGAATTGATGAAAGAGTGCCTCAGCCCAGTGTGAAGTAGCTGGGTACATACATACCTCATTTAAATTTCACAGCAGACCTACAAGGTGAGTGTTCTTAGCCCATGTTAAGGATGAGGAGAGACTGAGGCTCACACAGGAGAGGTCACTGACCCAAAGGCGGTGTGGCCTGAATGGGAGTGAAGGGTGAAATGCACAGCCTAGACAAGGCATCCGTGGACATCCAGATGGAGAATGTCTATTTCCCTTTCTGCTCTTGCCCCCCATGCTGGAAGGCATTTGTTGCACCACCTCTGTTGTTTGGGAGGAAAACACACCTGTTGACAAATAACCAGATCACACAAGATCATCCTTGGGAACCTGCATCAACCTGAAGGATGGACCTCTGAGTAATGGAGGGATCGACTGACCAGTGTCCTATGAGTGAACAGATGTCCTGGGAACCTTCAGTTCTGCTGGCTTTGAGAGGCAGGAATCTCTTTTATATTATGTGGGAGTTTGCTTCTTTTGCTCATCTCTGGCCATCTGATGAAAGCAAAAGGTCCTAAAGACTTGAAATGCTTTTCAAGCTTTAGGTCGCTCCAACCTATCCTTTTGCAGGAGAATGCACCTGCAAATGTACAGTTAGCTAGCCTTCCTTCCTTCCTTCCTTCCTTCCTTCCTTCCTTCCTTCCTTCCTTCCTTCCTTCCTTCCTTCCTTCCTTCTTTCCTTCCTTCGTTCTTTCAAGGTAGGTTACTGAACATCTACCAGGTGTCAGGTCATATGGATAAAAGAACTGTTGCAAGGATTCTACAAACACTCTACAAATACCTGTACTACTTATTTAGTCCTTACAATAACCTTTTACAACATAGATGCATATTTTACATATAAGGAAGCTGAGGCACAGAGAGGCTAACTAAGCTAACCAAGGTCACACAGATAGTAAGTGGTGGAGTAAAGATTTAAACCTAGATCTCTAGCTCCACACATTATGCCATTAACCACTGCTCTATACCAAGAATTATTCTAGATGCTGGGATACAACAGTGATCAAAACAGACAAAGATCTATGCACTTATGGACCTTATGTTCTGGCAGAGGAGACAGACTACAGAGAATAACCATAATAAGTAAGTTATGTATGTTAGAATGGAAAAAGAATGAATGTATGCAAAAAAGAAAAAATAGCACTGGAGAAGGAGTCTTAAGTGCTGGGGGTGGGGATGGGGGTGTGATTTTAAATATGGCAGAAAGGACAGACCACATTGCAAAGGTGATGTTGGAAGAGATGAGGGAGTGAGCTTTGTGTATATCTGTAGAGAGAACATTTTAGGCAGAGAGAACTGCTAGTACAAAGGTCCTGAGGCCAGAACATTCCTAGCATGTTCGAGGATCAGTGCATTTGTTTTCTATTACTGCCATAATAAGTTAATGGCAATTTTGTGGCTTCAAACAACACCCATTTATCATCTTACAGTTCTGTTGGTCAGAAGTCTGGGGACAACATCTAAACTGAGCTCTATGGTTAGTTGCACAAGTCCACAACGAAGGTGTCAGCAGGGCTGTGTTCCTTTCTGGGGGATCTGGGAATGAATTCTTTTTTATTTTTATTTTTTTGTCCTTTTTGAGACCGGCCGCACCGCACTCAGCCAGTGAGCACTGTGAGCGCACCAGTCATCCCTATATAGGATCCGAACCCGCGGCGGGAGCACTGCTGCGCTCCCAGCGCCGCACTCTCCCAAGTGCGTCACGGGCTCAGCCCATGAATTCTTTTTTAAACTCATTTGTGTGGTTGGCCTAATTCAGTTTCTTGCAGTTGTAGGACTGAGGTCCCCATTCCCTTGCTGACTGTCCACTGGGGGCTGACTTTTGCTCTAGATGCTGTCTGGATTCCTTCTCATACTTTCCACTGGGCCCTCTAACCATAGGGGTTGAGTTACTCTCGTGCTTTGAACTCTGACTTCTCCTGCTACATCTCTCTGACT
>NW_007727460.1:387119-388298 GCF_000696425.1 Galeopterus variegatus | reverse complement strand
TGCTGTCTGGATTCCTTCTCATACTTTCCACTGGGCCCTCTAACAATAGGGGTTGAGTTACTCTCGTGCTTTGAACTCTGACTTCTCCTGCTACATCTCTCTGACTGCAGCTGGAGAAAGTTCTCTACTTTTAAGGGCTCATGTGATTAGATTGTGTCCGCCTGCATAATGCAGGGTACTCTTTCTATTTTACAGTCTATAGCCTTAATCAGATCTGCAACGTCCCTTTTGCCATGTAATATAACATATTCACAGGTTCCAGGGATTAAGGCTTTAACATCTTTGGTGGTGGAGGGGAGGGGGGGAATCTGCCTACCACAAGCAGTAAAGGGAAGTAGTGTGCCCAGAATGGAGTGAGCAAGAAGGAGAATGGGAAGAGATGAGGACAGAGGGGTGACAAATACTGAGTTACACACAGAGGTACCCGAGCCTCCTGGACCATGGTGAGGACTTTGTCCTTTATTGTAAGTGAGAAGAGAAATCAATTGAGCAGAGGAGGGATGTGACTGACATGTTATAGTAGGATTCCTTTTTCTGTCTTCTGAGGAACAGACTGCAGGGGAGCCGGGGTGGAAGCAGAGCATCCAGTTATGGGGACACTGCAGTGGTCCAGATGACAGTGACAGTGGCTTGAACCAGGGGGTAGCAGTGGAGCTGGTAAGCAGTGGTTATGTTCTTGAAAATCTGAAGGTGGCAAATTTTGAAGGTGGAGCTGGTTGAATTTCTTGATGGGTTAGATAGGGGGTGTAAGACACGGGACTCAAGGATAACACTGAGGTGCTTGGTCTGAAGGATGAGGTTGTTGTCAACGAAAATGAGAGCCTGTGGGTGGAACAAGATGGGAGAATTGCATCTCGGACATGTTGAGTGTGAAATTCCTCTGGACATCCAAGACAGGTTGAGGAGGCCCTTGGTTATATGAGTCTGGGGGTGAGATTAAGGATGTAGCCCTGGGGCACACCAGCGTTAATTGGTCAAAGAGAAGAGGGGACCAAGAAGGTGTGACCAGTGAGACAGAAGGAAAACCAGGAAAATGTCAGGTTCTGGAAGCCAAGTGAAGAAAGGAGTTACCAATTGTGTCAGTTGTTGCAAAGGCAGCAAATCTAGATAATGCTTCAAAGTAGTTTACTGCAAAGAACAAAGATCTGGGAGGTGGTTGGAAGGAGAGGTTGGGTCAAA
>NW_007727460.1:383126-385507 GCF_000696425.1 Galeopterus variegatus | reverse complement strand
ACCGACTGCGCTGCTCTGAAGTCAACGCCACCGAGGCCATTCTGAGGATGCACACGTGGATTCTGTCTTCATGCTTGCTTTGGAGCTGGTCTGGCGGGTGAGGACAGGCAGTGCCAGTTCCAGCGGAGACAGGAGGGGAGATGCTGAAGCTCACTCTCATGCTCTCTCTGCGGCTGTCAGGCTGCTGATTCTTTAATAAACACTCGGGAGGAGAGGTGTGAGGGTGGGAAGAGTACTCTGGGCACCTCTGCGTGGGATTTTCCAGAATTAAAGAGGCACAGAATGTGTGGCTGTCACCTATGTGGTTTTCATTACATGGTAACCTTTCACTCTGGGGTCCAAGCAGTGGACAGAAATTTGACACCAGAAACTGTTCTTTCCACATGTAGATATAACCCAGTAGGACTTTGGAAGGATCTTGGGACTGAGGGAAGGGCAAGAGTCACTGAGGATGCTGGGGTGGGGGCTCTCACAGCTCAGCTTACTCTGTCTGCTGTCTCTGTTTCCCTAACTGTCCCTGATCCCTGCCCTGTTTTCTTTCTGCAGGACCACATCCCTGTCCCTTACCAGCCAGACTCCAGCAGCAACCCCTCGTCCACGACGTCCTCCACGCCCTCCTCACCAGCACCGCCCCTCCCTCCTAGTGCCACGCCACCTTCTCCCCTACACCCTTCCCCACAGTGCACAAGACAGCAGAAGAACTTCAACCTGCCAGGTANTCTCCCCTACACCCTTCCCCACAGTGCACAAGACAGCAGAAGAACTTCAACCTGCCAGGTAACTCCGTGCTCGGGGAGACATGGAGTGTGCAGCACTGGAGGGGCAGAGGTTAGGGAGGGGGTTGGGTCATACCAGAACCATGATGAGGCCAGTCCATGCTTGAAGGCAATGGGTTGATGATAAGAGAGGGGCAAGGAAGTACGTGAACTGACCCTTACCATATGCAGGGCCGTTGCCTTGTGTTACCTTATTTAATCTTTAGAGAAGCCACCAAGCAAGTATTATCAGCTCCATTTTACAGATGAAAAAACTGAGGCTCAGGGAGGTGCAGGAACTCTCAGAGACTCTGTATCTTGGTAAGCAGCAACTCCATGTGTTCACCTAAATGCTAAGATGCAGTGGGGAGCCATCTGCTCTGGAGCTGGCAGTTATCTTATGAGATGAATTGGTTGTAATTGGTAGCAGGACCCTGTGCTGAAAATCTCAGTGGACACATGCCTGAGCAGGGCTGAATTCTGAGTCTTAACCCAGACGTGAGGACAGAGCTCTGAATGTGTGATCTGGAGTCCTGGATTCAAGATTCAGATCTATCATTTTCCGGCCGTGTGACCTCTCACCTCTGATGGAATGTAATTGGATGAGACGATTTGGAAGGTTCCTCCAGCTCACAAATCCTAGGGCATTGGGGCTATTGACCAGGGAGTGTGCTCTGGGCTGTGAGATGAGGGTAGAAAAGCCACTCTTGGCCCTCTTTGACATTAGACCTAAGAAAGGGATCTTTCTCTTCCTCTAGGTGGGCCAGATCTAAGATCTTCCCACCTATTCTGGGGGCCAAGCCCAGCCCAGTTCCTGTCCTACGGCCCCATGAATGCTTCCAGCTCAGCGGATTTCTGGCACCACCACTGACTTCAGAGGGAGTTGGTTGGGATGAGATCTGGCTTGGCTAGTTGGGACAAGAGTCTAGATCTGTGTTGTCCAATATGGCAGCCACTAACCACATGTGGCTATTAAAATTTAAGTAAATTAAATTAAATATAATTAAAAATTTAATTCCTCAGTTACACTAGCCACACTTCAAGTGCTCAGTACCACATGTGGCCAGTGGCTGCCATATGAGACAGTTTGGATATAGAATATTTCTGTCATCACAGAAAGTTCCATTGGACAGTCCTATTCCAGGGGCTGATTTCCTCCTGAGTTAGCAAGCTTCACATGGGGGATAAATTCCAGATCCTCAGCCACAGATCACACCTCCAAGCTTCACCAGCCATGAGTGAATGAAGGCCCCACCTTACACCTGGGCAGCACCCAAATTCAATCACCCTGCTGAGGACAACTGATTATGTCACCTGCTCACACTGTTTTGATTTGGGCTGTGTCCACAGAGGTGGGGTATATTTTGAAGTCTTGTAACTTTGAGATTTTTTTGGTCAAGTTCAACTCTGAGGCAGCCCCATATCCACCTGGTGTGAGGGCCACTCACCTGCCAGCCAGCAAGAATCATAATGCAAGTCACCAGCTGAATCATCTTAGTAAGCGCCACCAGGTCCATTAGGCAAATTGCCCCCATTTCCATAGCCTGAAGGTTCCCACTGCCACCTCCAGAGTGGTTCATTTCTACTTCTCTAGAAGGGGCTGAATGGAAAAAAAGTCCCTTTGAC
>NW_007727460.1:380986-382582 GCF_000696425.1 Galeopterus variegatus | reverse complement strand
GGTCCATTAGGCAAATTGCCCCCATTTCCATAGCCTGAAGGTTCCCACTGCCACCTCCAGAGTGGTTCATTTCTACTTCTCTAGAAGGGGCTGAATGGAAAAAAAGTCCCTTTGACACTCCATGACCACCCAAATTTGGGGGAAAGTGGGCCTGGATGCTGTCCTATAGCCATTCCACTCCCTTGAGACCCTGACTTCAGGGGTATTTTCCCTGAAATTGCTGCTTGTTTATGGGCCAGGGGCTGGGAAAGAGCCCCTTTAAGGGAGAACCATGTATGAAGGCACAGCAGCTCTTTTCTCCCTAGAAGGATCTGCTGGCATCTTCATAGAGCCCTGACTAACCAGGACGTGGTCACTGTGTTCCCTAGCTCCTTCTTTCCCTCAGCCAGAGTCCCCAAGAAGGGATCCTCACCAGTGTTCTGTGCTAGCCTGCCAGCTGCTTCATGCCTATTCCATGACATGTCATGGCAGGGTCCTGGCCCTCTTTGGGGACTGGGTTAAGGGGTCTTTTGGGGAAAGGTATGTTAGCACAGCAGTTAAGAGTATGGACTCTGAAGCCAGGTTGCTTGGGTTCAAATCCCAGCTCTACCACTTAATGTCTGCCTGATGTTGGGCAAATGACTTATACCTCTCTGGGCTTCAGTTTTCTCATCTGTAAAATGGGGATAATAATAGTACCTACTGCATAGAATTATTGAAAGGCTAAACATCATAATATGTAATAGCAGTCTCATTGAAGATCTCAACAAATCAAGCTACTTGTATTATTACTAGATAGACACAATAATAAAAAATTACTGGGCCGGCCCGGTGGCGCACTGGATAGTGNGGAAAAAAAAAAAAAAAAAAAAAAAAAAAAATTACTATGGCTACTTTTTTTTGGCATTTCTCATCATCACTGTGGAAAGACTAATGAAATCCCCATGTTTCTTGGCATTAGGAGCATGAATCAAACTAAAACGTTTTGGGAAGGTAACTGGGCATTGTCTGTTAAAGTTTTAAATGTGCATTCCTCCTCTTCCCCCCATCCCACCAAGGGACATGAAAATCAACTACATTGTATACTGATAAATTAAAATAAAAATAAATAAAGTACAGCATGGAACATAGCCAAAAAAAAAAAAAAAAGATAGTGCATTCCTTTGACCAGCAATATCTCTTCTAGGAATGTGTATACAGAAGTATTCACACTAGGGCACAGTATCTGTGCGTAGGACTTCATTGCAACAGTGAAGAATTGAAATCAATCCAAATCCCCATCAAGAGGAGAGTGGTTGAACACACTGTAATATAGCTGCATAACCAAATACTCTGTGACCCTTAGAAAGAATGCAGTACTCTCTATAGATTTCCTGCATGGGAAGATATCCATAATGTATTTTAAGTGGAAAAATAAGTGATTTGCAAAGTAATCAGTATAATAACATTCTATTTGTTATAAAATGTTTGCATATATTTATGTATGCATGTAAGTGTGTTTGTATATGCACAAAAAAGTCTGCAGGAACATCATGGCAGCTGCTTTGGAGGAGAGATGTTTTTTCTCATACACTTCCCTAGTGAGGAGGGGGCATCAGTTTTAGAATTTAATAATAA
>NW_007727460.1:376288-380467 GCF_000696425.1 Galeopterus variegatus | reverse complement strand
TGTTTTTTCTCATACACTTCCCTAGTGAGGAGGGGGCATCAGTTTTAGAATTTAATAATAATAATTAAAATGCAGTGCTGAAATGGAAAACAAAATAGGACCTTCCAGAAGTGCAGTCACATCTTCCCTGTGTCTTAGGCAATTTCAGCAAAATTCCCCCAGGGTGACAAGTGCATGTCCTGTTCGTAAAAGGACCTGATCAGCTGTCACACTCTTGATTGAGAGCCTCTATTAGTAGGAAAGGGAGCTTTAACTTATGGTTCCCTGCCAGACGTTGAGTCTTCTGAAGGCTAGTTAAGCTAATGGCTAGGCATAACAATGTCCCTGGCATTGATTCATCCAGAACATTCTTGTCCAAAAGGAGCTGTGAGGTTAACGGCCATTTGGCTCACCTGTTAACCTCAGGACATGTGAAGAAAGAGCTGTTAATGAGAAAACCATGGTATTTGTGACTGTGTTCTGCCAGTTGGCTTACCTTGTTCTCTGCCCTTTTGTGAGTCGTGGTGCCATGTTGGATATGCCCCAGTGTAGGGTGGAGTCAAGAACACTGTGTTGACAGACATACCTGGGTTTAGATGCCCACTTTGCTCCTTCCTAACTGTGTGGCTTTGAGCAGGACACTGACTCTAGTTTAGGTCTCAGTTTCTTATCAGCAAAATGGCTCTAACAGTTCAAAGTTGTTGTAACATCCACTGTGCCAAGATACATGAAGAGGCTGTGAAAGGGATTGTTTGGTGAGTTTCTGAGACTGGAGTGTTCCAGTACCTTCTGTCTTTTAGCCACCTAGCACTATCTTGATACACACACACGCACACGCCATTCCAAGAGTGGCAGATTCTAATGACTCCAAGGGAAGAAAAAAGGAGGAAGAATCTGCCTTTGGAGGAGATTGCAGGATTTTTGAGATCTCACATGGGCTGGGCCACTTGGGCTCAGGAGAGTGTTTCTGCCCCGTAAGAACTCTCCCCTCCCCATCACGTGGTCTCAATTCCCTCTTTTGTGCTCAGCACTTTGTGCCATTATCTTGTTTTTTCATTCACCTGTTTAGTATGTGTCCCCTCCTTTAGAATGCCAGCTCTGTGAGACTAGGAAACATATTTGCTTCATTCACTGACTACACCCAAAGCCCAGCACATTGCTACTACTTACTGAAGGCACTAATTAAATGTTTGTTGAATGAATGAGTAAAGAATGACTTGAATTTCATGCACTACTCAGGGCTACAGTTTTATCTCTTCGGATTGTGTTCCTGGCCCTCAGGGTAGATTCAGCCATTCATTTTGTTAACAGGTATTTATTGAGCATCTACTATGTACCAGCTACTGTACTAGGCACTAGATATGGAGCTGTGAACAAACCAGACATATCCCCCTGTATCCATTTCCTGTTGTCACTGTAACTAATGACCACAAACTTAATGGCTTAAAACAACACAAATTTATTATCTTACGGTTTTGGAGGTCACAAGTCCAAAATGGGTTTCAGTGGGCTAAAAATCAAGGTGTCAGCAGGGCAGGTTTGTTCTGGAGGTTCTAGGGGAGAATCTGTTTCCTTGTCTTTTCCTAGCTTCTAGGGGCTGCCTACATTCCTCTGTTTGTGCCCCTCATCACTGTCACCTCTGCTTCTGTGATCACATCTCCTTCTCTGACTCTGTCTCTCTGACATTCCTGTGGCCCACTTTCTGTTTCCTTGTCTTTTCCTAGCTTCTAGGGGCTGCCTACATTCCTCTGTTTGTGCCCCTCGTCACTGTCACCTCTGCTTCTGTGATCACATCTCCTTCTCTGACTCTGTCTCTCTGACATTCCTGTGGCCCACTCTTATAAGGACCCTGTGATGACATTGGGCCCACCTGAGTAATCCAGGATAATCTCTCCATTTCAAGATCCTTACCTTAATCACAACTGCAAAGTCCCTTTTGCCATGTAAGGTCATGTATTCACCGTTTCCAGGCATTAGGGCCTGGACATCTGGGGGATGGGTTTGCATTATTCTGCCCACTACAGCCCCTGTTCTCGTGGAGTTTATAGCTTAGTGGTAGAGGCAGGTGTGACCCACATGAACATGCACATGAAAACAGGATTACAAATTGCAATAGGGTTTTGAAGAGAAAGAGCAGCAATACTGTGAGCAAGTCTAAGAAAAGGACATGTTTAGGCTAGAGGGTCAGAGACAGCTGAAGGTGGGGGAAGGAGCTGGAACAATGTGCCAGTGGCCCAAGCATCATAAACAAGGCAAGACTCAGAGCTGCGGGGTGGAGGCCTGGCAGGAATTCAGATTCTAAGACTCAGTGGGAAGCAATCGAAAGGCTTAGGCAGAGGATGACTTGATTCTTCTTCCTTCCTTCCTTCTAGAAGACCACTCTGGCTGCTCTCTTGGGGGCGTTGGAGTAGGAGTGGGAGTTCCAGAGTGGAGGTTCCTCCAAAGTCTCTCCAACCTCATCTGCAACCTCCCAGGTCCTAAGTCCTCTTCGATGCCAGGAAGCCAGGAGCACTCAGCTCTCCCAAGCAGCCCACTTGGGTTCATCAGCTGCTCCTTGGAGCAACTTGTCACTGACGATGTCTTTTCTCCTCTCTGGCCACTCATCTCCCTTTCAGTCATCAGGAACGAGCTGTTCTATGGCACATTGAAGGGTGGAGGAGGGGCTGGCTCTGGGCAAGGAGGCATTTGCCGGCGTCCCTTTGCCTGACACCTGTCCCTTCTCAGACTTGCTGAAGCAGCCTTTGCTCTCCATTGCCCAGCCCCTCCTTCTCAAAAGCGCAAAACTGCCAGCTAACCTTTTCTGCAGACACTGAATCCCCCATCTCAGTCAGAGCTGGGGAGGGAAGAGATCCACTAAGCCTCTTGAGAACCTTGGGTAGTTTTTCTTTTTTTAATTTTAGCTTCTTGTTGACTAATAAAGTGGCTGCATGCAATGAAAAACCTAGGTCATCTAACAGAAAACAGGTGCCCGAAGTCATGGAGGTTGCTTTTCTTTTAAATCTTTGTTCCGTGACCTTGAATAAGTTGCTCCTTGTCCTGGACACCCTGTTTTCCAGAATCAAAAATGCATCCATCTGGATTCCAACTATTTGAGATAATGTGAAATTGGACTAAGCCAAAGGTTTCAGCTGTCTTATCTATGATATGAAATAGTTGATGAATTCAGCAAATGTCTGTTGCCCACCCACTGGCACAAGACATAGAACCAGGGATTTGGGGTCCTGGTTTGCTAGGACTCGTGCTCTACCTTGAAGGAGCTTATAAATCAATTCCACCCTCAGGGGGATTGTTCTGTCTGTCTCCCCTTAAGCAAATGACTTAGCACTTGAAATTATCCAATTGTCTCTTAATTACGGATCATTCTTGTCTGTTAAGGGAGCTCAGAAAGAGGTTTGCTTATTCGTTGCAGCTCGTGCTTACTCAGCACCTACTGTACACTCTGTCTCGTGTAATGATGATCCCAGGCCTGAGGAAGGGACTATTATTATCCCTATTTTGTACATGTGGACATTGAGACATGGAGGGACTTGCTCCGGCTTTTACAAGTAGCCAAAGGCAGAGCAAGGACCCTATGGGATCAGCTTCTAGACTCCATCCCCTGTGTTTATATTTGGTGAGCCAATTAGCTTGTCCCTGATTGTTTCTCAAATGTGGATTCACTAATTCATACTCTTATCTGACTGCTCCTATCTTCCTGCTCATTTCATTTACTTGGGGATATAAAATATATTTGGTGAGCCAATTAGCTTGTCCCTGATTGTTTCTCAAATGTGGATTCACTAATTCACACTCTTATCTGACTGCTCCTGTCTTCCTGCTCATTTCATTTACTTGGGGATATAAAACTTTGTGTGATCTGTTCCCTGCCCACATCACCTCTCATACCTCCTACTCCACGCACTATACCCCAATGAAGTAAGTGGTAACACTAGAAACCCTTTTTAAAATTCTGTCTTCTTCCCCCCTCCTTTATTTGTTCGTGTGTTTATTTATTTATTTATTTTTAGCTCCCACAGATAAGTGAGAACATGTGGTATTTCTCTTTCTGTGCCTGACTTGTTTCACTTAATATAATTTTCTCTAAGTCCTTCCATGTTGTTGTGAATGGTAGTATTTCATTCTTTTTTTTTTTTTTTTTTTTTGTCTTTTTCCGTGTCTGGCAACGGATTGCAACCCTCAGTGTCGCCCCCGTACCGGACC
>NW_007727460.1:369222-375366 GCF_000696425.1 Galeopterus variegatus | reverse complement strand
AGTTTTTGTTTGTCTGAGAAATATACTATTTGTCCTTCATTTCGGAAGGATAGCCTTGCTGAGTAAAGTATTTTTGGCTGGTAATTTTTGTCCCTTAGTGTTTTTAATATATCATCCCATTATTTTCTGGCTTTTAGAGTTTCCGGTGAAAAGTCTGATGTTATTCTGATTGGGGCTCCCTTATAGGTGACTTGCTGCTTTTCTCTTTCAGCTTTTAAGATTCTCTCTTTGTCTTTGATTTTTGTCAGTTTTATTATCACATGTCTTGGAGAGGACCTTTTTGGGTTGAATGTGTTTGGGGATCTTCGGGCTTCCTGAATCTGGAGATCTGTGACTTTCCCTATACCTGGGAAGTTTTCTGCTGGCATATCATTGAATATGTTTTCAATGCCATTTCCTTTTTCCTCCCCTTCTGGAATACCTATGATTCAGATATTTGAGTGCTTAAGGTTGTCAGTTGTCTCTCTTAGATTTTCTTCAAATTTTGATTCTTTTTTCTTTTTTCTGGTCTGTCTGTGATAATTCAAATAGCCTGTCTTCGAGGTCAGAAATTCTCTCTTCTGCTTATTCAAGTCTGCTGGTTAAACTCTCTGTCATGTTTTTTATTTCATTGAATGAATCCTTCTGCTCCACAAGCTCAGCTACATTCTTTTTCAGGGCATTGATTTCTTTGTACATTTCTTCTTTCAGATCCTGTATATTTTTTCTCATTTCACTGTGTTGTGTAACTGAGTTTTCTTGTATCTCATTTAGTTTCCTTAGAATAGTTACTCTAAATTCCTTGTTTGTCATTTCAGAGACTTCCTGTTCTATCGGATCTAGTGCTTGAAAGTTATTGATTTCCTTTGGTTGCAATGTACTTTCTTGATTTTTCATATTTCTGTTATCTTTCCTTTGGTGTTTTGTCATTGTGGCCGGGAGTATCACAGTCCACTTGTTTCACCCTGATGTCTGGCTTGGATCCTGAAACCTCTGAAGTGTTTGAGACCTCTGGCCTCTAGTGAGTGAACTGGAAATAAAATGAATTGTCAGAGAATCAGCAGTGAAGTCCAATTTCTTTTATATATCTTTTCCATAAATACAGAAGTTAATTCATGTTTGTGTTAGGCAGATAATGACTACTGCCCCTCCCTGCCCCAATAGATGTCCATGTCCTAATCCTGGAATCTGTTAATATGCAACTTTATGTGACAAAAGGAAATTTGCAGATGTGATTAAGTTATGGATCTTGAGGTGGGAAGATTATCTTGGCTTATCCAGGTGGGCCCTGAGTGTAATCACAAGAGCCCTTGTAAGAGGGAGGCAAGGTCAAACGCAGTGGAAGACAATATCAGAGCAGAAGTAGACATTGGGGAGATGGGACAGTGAGCCAAGGAGTGCAGGCTGCCTCAAACAGCTGGGAAAGGTGAGGAACAGATACTCCCCGGGAGCCCCCAGAAGGAACCAGCCCTGCTGACACCTTGATTTTAGCACTATAGGAGTTATTTCAGACTTTTGACCTTCAGAACTGTAAGAGGATAAATCCGTGTTGTTTTAAGCCACCAAGTTTGTAGTAATTCATTATAGCAGCAAAAAAGAAAACTAATACAATGTTCAATGAAGAAAATTTGGAAAACACAGGAAAAGCATAACGGATTTGTTTTAAGCCACCAAGTTTGTAGTAATTCATTATAGCAGCAAAAAAGAAAACTAATACAATGCTCAATGAAGAAAATTTGGAAAACACAGGAAAAGCATAACGGATTTAAAAAAAAAAAAAAAACCCACTATCATTACTCTGCCAAAAGGGAAAAAAATGAATATCTTGGATTATAGCTTTGCAGACTTTTTCTCTGCATGTGTGTAATTATGCACTTAACAAAAATGGTGTTGTACTCAGAATGACTCTCCCAGTCTGATTTTAGGGAGTATGAGGTGTCAAATGGGAGGGTTGGCTTGGGAATTTGGAGCTCTGGTCCCCTTGCCCATGTTCTCAGTCCCTTGCAGTTCGGGGTGTCTGTAGAAGTATAGGAAATCTCAAGAGTGGGCAGACAATGGCCACATGGTGGCCACGGGAGCCCAATTTGGTACTTGAAGGGAAAGCTCCTGGGTGACACTCATGCTGGTGTTTTCTTTCTCTTGCAAGCATCCCACTACTACAAATACAAGCAGCAGTTCATCTTCCCAGGTGAGTTTTGCATGAGCCAGAAGCAGCCCCTTCTGAACAAGCCCTGCTGAGGTGTGGGGGTTGCTGGAATGGCTGCAGGTGAATGTCGTTGGGGTGTATGGGATCAAAGAAGGTGGTGGTGGGGGCACCACCCTCCAGGATAATGGCTGGACATGGAAGTAGAGGAGGTGAGGGTGGGAGGTCCCAAGGACATAATGGAAAAGCCTGAGAGCGTGGTCAAGGATGCGCAGGGGTGAGGAGGGCTCCGGAGCCATGTGGGAGGGGACAGATAGTCAGAGGGGCCTGCATTGGGTACTGAGAAGATGGGAAACCAAGTGTCCTCATGATCTCAGAGGGAATTTTGGAGTGAGAAGCATTCAGGAATGATCAATGGATGCTTCAGGATGGGTGTTTGGGGCTCTGGAAGCCCCCATAGTCAACAATGGGGAATTCTGTACAGGATGTCATCTAGAACACTGGTCCATCTGCATAGGTAAAGTCCAGGTGGTGCAAGAAGGAAGAAAGGGGGTTGGCCACCCCCACACCCCACCAGGGATCTGGTGAAAAGTTATTAGGTGCCCTGTCTCCCAGGAATAAGGCCTTGGGCATGGTTGTGGACTCCATGGTTGGTTTCTGACTGTCCAATCTCTGGCTCTCAGATGTGGTGCCGGTGCCAGAGACGCCGACCCGGGCACCCCAGGTCATCCTGCATCCAGTGACCTCGAATCCAATGTAAGTAGAATGAAGACTGCCTTCCCCAGCCCTGGGCTTTTGAGCCCTGGCCCTTCTTCTGCTCATGTTCCCTATCTTCTTTCTTCCTCTTCCTGGAATTGATGGGCTTGGGGGCAGAAGGGTAAGTTCGAGGGAGCCACAGAGACATAGGGAATGACTCAGACAAAGAGACGGAGTGTGACAGACAGCCCAGGCTGAGAGACAGACGCTGAGAGAGGCTTTGCTGGCCCCGTGAGCCAGCTCTGCCTTGTGCTTCTGGTCCTGTCTGTCAAGTGTGATTTTCAGGGGCCATTTCCTTAGACCCCTAGACCCTTCCTATGATTAGAAAGATCGTTTTCCCCAGGCAATAGCTAGAATGAAAGGACAATCACTCTATGTCACTGTCCCCCTTTGGAAAAGTATAATTTAGGTTTATACCAGCTATCAGCAAAGTATAGTCTGTGGAACAAATCCAACCTGCATCCTGTTTTTATAAATAAAATTTTATTGGAACACAAACATGCCCATTTGTTTACAATGTATTGCTCGTGGCTGCTTTCTCATTACAGCAACAAAGTGGTTGTAATAGAAACTGTATGGCCCAAAAAGCCAAAAATATTTACTATCTGGCCCTTGGCAGAAAAAGATTGCTGACCTCTGGCTTATATCATTGCAAAAATAATATAAGCTAATTTTGGAAATTTTGGACTATTCTTTAAAAAAGGAAAGGGAAAATAATCACTCATAATCCCACCACTGGGGTCACTATTCGTATTTACATAATTGTGATCCACAATATATGCAGTTACTGTCATCCTGCTGTATCATCTTTAATGCTGTAACATTGCATTTTTCATATTATTCCAGATTCCTCATAGATGTTGTTTTTAATGGCTGTAAAATGTCATATTGATGTAGAATAATTTCTTTACACTGTTTAAGATTCAGCTATAGGGAAATGATTAAGGAAATTTCATATTTCACAGTTGTAAACAACACTGCCATGAACATCTTTGTGTATAGTATCCTTAGGATGTAGACCTTCTTCCCAGGTGGTCTACTTCACTTTGTGCAGTCAAAATGAAATCACCTTCCTTAACTTCTTTGGTTGTGACCAAAGTCTGGGGCATGCTAGGATTTTCACTGCCATGAACATCTTTGTGTATAGTATCCTTAGGATGTAGACCTTCTTCCCAGGTGGTCCACTTCACTTTGTGCAGCCAAAATGAAGTCACCTTCCTTAACTTCTTTGGTTGTGACCAAAGTCTGGGGCATGCTAGGATTTCACCAGTTTCCCAACTCACATTTTTGCCTACTTCGTTTTTCTTCTGGCTCCCATCATGGTTCCATCCTTTCTGACCTGTGTTACAGACTTTGTTAAAGATCTAAGTGGTACATCTCTAAAATCAAAGGAGCAGCAGCTTGCTGGGGGATATTGTGCTGACATCTAGCTCCAGACCATTTCTCTGTTGAACATAAACCAATTCCACAACTTGTGCGAGACAAACTCCAGGTTATTAACTGACAGTTGGCGAGTGCCAATGAAAAACAGAGTCAATAGCTGCCTGTGATCTGCCCAAGTGTGCGTGGAGCGATGGGAACTAACTTTGCAGAAGGGAAGTAATTGAATAGCCCGGCTGCTGGATCACGCCTTGATGCAGAGAGGAGAGCTGCCCTTTTTGTTGTTGGGTGTGAGGAGGGACTTGGGCTGCATTGTCCTGCCTAAATCTCCCCTGGGGCTTCAAGTTCCTAGCATATCCTAGCATAAAACCATGTGGTTTTATCCCACCTTCCCAGGCTGTACTGTAAATAATTGGTTAATACGATGACAAATGCCACTTTGTGACCAATCCTTCTTTCCCCTGCTTTTAGTTCTTGCCGTTTTCAGACTCCCTGCAAGTGGATTGACTCTGTCTGCAGGGTCAGCAGCTTCCTTGGGTCTGGAGGTCAGGATAGGGGACTCCTTCCATAAAATGAGGAGGTGGGTAGGGGGAATCTGCTCAGCTTCCACTGGAAAATAGGAAGGGGACATGGTATTCATTGTGATTCCTTTTTTTTTACCTGCTCCAGCCCTTCTGTGCACTCAGCAGCCCCACTACTGTCCCCCTGCTGCACTCCATAAACATGTACACATCCTCAAGTCTCAAAACATACGCCCAACACACACCTCTAATGCATGCTGTGCCCAGCATCCCAATCACATTTCATACATAGGACAGTCCCCTCACACCCACAGTACATACCCAAATTATACCATTGGCATACATATAGCATGTCCCACAACCTCCCCAGTGGGTAGACCCAACTCACAAGCACACAAGACAGACCCGACAAAAAGCATATCCGATAACATCCACACAGTCCTCACACACACACACAAACACATCATGCCCGCCCCCCACAGCACCCATACCAGCATGTTCACATACTTAGGACTCGACTGCAGCTCTGCTTGTGAATGCATCACACACACGCGCACACACACACACACACACACACACACACCTGTGTCTTCCAGTCCAGTCCAGTCTTCTTTTCATTCCTTGCATCCTGATTCCGTGTGACTGGCAAGGTTCAGCTCTAACACTATGAACTTCAAATACATCCAGTAATTCTCTCTCCTTGGGATTTCTACCATGCTCCATCTATTCAATTTATACTTAAATTTTGGCCCTTGGCACTTTTAGCCTCTCTGCACAATATCTACCTACTTGCTTTGGTCCCTTCAGTAGTAAAATATTCCTTTAAGTCAGGAGCCATGCCAATTTCAATTCTGTATCCCTCTGAGGGCCTAGCACTGTTCCTGGCACACAACTCTAGTCAAATGAATGAATGAATGAGTGAGGAGACAAACGAACACTAAGATTGTTCCAAAAGATTCTGAATCTGAGTGAACTTTAGAGAGATCTGATCTTTCCTAGTGAACACCTGGAGCTCTAAGGATTCTTCTACTCGTGGCATTTAGGCCAATTTATAAGGAAGCTGCTAGATTAGTGGAAACCGAAGCAATCAAGGAAAATGAGCCCTGAGCAGCCCAGAACATCTATTTAAAACAATGTCCTTGCACATTGCTTCTTTATGGCGAGGTTATGGATTATTTCAGATACAAGTGTTCAAATGAAATGCAAGATGAAGGTTTGGTGGTGAGAACTTCTCTTTTTGGGATTCTTCATATCTGGCTAAACTCAATACCTGGACCAACCTTTTCACCTAAGGGTCCCATTTATTTTTCTTTGTTTAAAGCTTGGAAGCAAATCCATTACTTCAAATTGAAGTGGAGCCAACCT
>NW_007727460.1:366039-368737 GCF_000696425.1 Galeopterus variegatus | reverse complement strand
AAGTGTTCAAATGAAATGCAAGATGAAGGTTTGGTGGTGAGAACTTCTCTTTTTGGGATTCTTCATATCTGGCTAAACTCAATACCTGGACCAACCTTTTCACCTAAGGGTCCCATTTATTTTTCTTTGTTTAAAGCTTGGAAGCAAATCCATTACTTCAAATTGAAGTGGAGCCAACCTCGGAGGTAAGAATTGAAGAGGGATGAAGCAACTTTTTCCAGAGGCTGCCCAGAACTTGGCAAAATCCACTGAAGCCTTTGATGACGCAGAGGACATGGGGTGGGGTGTGTGTGTGTGTGTGCTGTGGCCCTGTTTGATGGATGTTCTAACTCCAGGACAATTAATGATCAGTGACCCCTCCCGACACCCAGGCCTAATGGGCCATTATATGGTGTGCATCATGGAAAATCTAGTTGAGTGGCAGTTGGTAAGAGATTTGCATTCTTAGTTTAAAAATCAGCTCGGGGCTGGGTGAGTGTGACAAGGGGGATGTGCCCCACTGCCTTTGAAAGACTATGTGGGAGCAGGTGGGGCCTCAGGGATTCTGAGCTTGGCAGAGTGTTGAGAATGTTCTGGGGCTTCTTTCCACCTGCCCAAGCCACTGGAGTTGTAAATGAAATGTTCTGGGTGAGAACCACGGAGTCCTCACCCCTCAGCTTTGCCAGTGTGTCCTCAGCTGAAAGGAATAGAGTCAGGGTTTCCAGAGAAAATCATGTCCTTTTCCAGAACTATCGTGGTAGTTGGAAAATGATCCTGGGAGAAGCCAGTGTTTCCTGTGTTGTTTTTCCTTACTGTGTGGTTGGGGGCAGCTTGCTCAGGTATTTTGGGTCAAGAAGCCACCTTCTCAGGTGTCTCACCAGGCCCCAGAGCCTCTGGGAATCACCACTGGATCAGGAACTTTCTGTTCCTGAACTCCAGCAAAAGAATCCAAGAGGCAGGGCACCTCCTAGACCCAGGCACTCCCAGACACCATGTTGGGAAGGTGGGTCCCTGGACCTTGAGTATTTAACTCTAGTGGTGGTCACATCCAAGTGTACCTGAGTCATGTGGCATGGTAAAAATTCAGATTCTTGGTCCCGGCCTACAGATATTTTGCTTCAATAGATCTGCATGGGGCCCAGGAGTCTGTATTTTCTCAGGCATCCCAGCAGATGTTTGACACAGATGGTCAGGTCTGTGCAGAGAACTTAATAAGTCTTCACCTTATTTAAAACCTCCTGCCACCATCCGCACCACCACCTCCCCCAGAGCAGATTTTATTGTCTCAACTTTACAATGAAGAAATGAAGGCTCAGAGAAGAGAACTAACTTGTTCAAGGTCACACAGAAGCCAGGTTGCAGCTGCCTTGGTCTGGAGCCCATTCTATTAACCTCTCCCTCCACTGTCTCCTTCCCTCCTAGATGCTATAGGAACTTCGGGCCTCTGGCCTGTAGCTCTGACCTCTCCCACTTTCTGAATGATCAATTCCAAATTCCCTGGGGGGAGCAAAAGACACTCCACATTGATGGTTGTCACATGTTACATGCAGATGCATGATGTACCCATATTTTAGTCTGTTGTCCTTATCCCATGCACCTAAATAGGCAAGCCAAAATAGCACAGGAGAATAGGAAGGACATCGGATATTAGAAGTCCAGAGACCCAACTTGTGGTCCTGACTGTTGTCCTTATCCCATGCACCTAAATAGGCAAGCCAAAATAGCACAGGAGAATAGGAAGGGCATCGGATATTAGAAGTCCAGAGACCCAACTTGTGGTCCTGACTCTGCCTGGCTGTGTGACCTAGAGCAAGGCACATCCTGGGATGACCAACCATCCCAGTTTGGCCAGGACTGAGGGGAGTCCTGAGATGTGGGACTTTTGGTGCCAAAACCAAGAAAGGCCAGCAAACTGGAATGGGTGGTCCCCCTAGCGTTTCTCCTCTCTGAGCCTCAGTTTCCCCCCTTAGCACAGGCAGCTGGACTCTCATGGTCTCCCTTTCAGCTTGTTCATTGCAGTAGGATTGTAGACCCGAGCTACCTGGGGAAACAGAGAGATATATGTCCATACCAGCCGCGAATGCACATAGAGATGCGTCCAGACCTCCACACACACACGGGACCCAGCAGGACCACACTGGGGGTCAGGGAGAAGCGGCAGGAATGGCTCTGACCTCTCTCCCCCTCCATCCACAGAACGAAGAAGGCCATGATGAGGCTGAGGAGTCGGAGGATGACTTCGAGGAGATGAACCTGTCCCTCCTCTCAGCGCGGAGCTTCCCACGCAAGGCCAGCCAGACCAGCATCTTCCTTCAGGAGTGGGACATCCCCTTTGAGCAGCTGGAGATCGGTGAGCTCATTGGAAAGGGCCGCTTCGGGCAGGTGTACCACGGCCGCTGGCACGGCGAGGTGGCCATCCGGCTGATCGACATCGAGAGGGACAATGAGGACCAGCTAAAGGCCTTCAAGCGGGAGGTGATGGCCTACAGGCAGACACGGCATGAGAACGTCGTGCTCTTCATGGGTGCCTGCATGAGCCCGCCCCACCTGGCCATCATCACCAGGTCAGTCCCACCCGCGCTCTCCACCAATTTGCTAAGCTCTGCTGAGAAATTTGCTTCTGGTTAATTTAGCTTTCTGGTGAACAGAGCATCTTCAGCTTTACCTTTCATAGTTTACTTAAGTGGTTTCAAGATTTAAGATTTCAGAAAATACTTAC
>NW_007727460.1:345200-365127 GCF_000696425.1 Galeopterus variegatus | reverse complement strand
TGTGCCCGCCCCCCGCTCGGCCAGTGAGCGGCCGGTCTGTATGTGGGATCCGAACCCTCGGCGGGAGCCGCTGCACTCCCAAGCGGCGCACTGTAGCAGAGCGCCACCGGGCCGGCCCAGAAAATACTTTCAATGCTAAAACTCTTTAGCAGTGTCCTGGAAAGAGCACTGAATGGGGAATCAGGAAAGTTGGGTCTAGCCCCCTTCCCGTCCAAGTATTTGTGTAACAACATCTCTGAGACCCACTTTCCCCTGTCATAAAATGAGAGGATTATTAGACTAAATCAAGGGTCAGCCAACTTTTTCCAGAAAGAGCCCAATAGTCAATATTTTTGGCTTTGCAGGCCATACAATTTCTGTAGCAGCTGATCAGCTCTTCCCATGTAGCATGAAAGCAGCCATAGACAATATATAAATGAATTCGCACAACCATGTTCCAATGAAACTTTATGTACAAAACCGGGTGGTAGGCTGGATTCAGCCCATGGGCCAGAGTTTGCTCATGCCCAGACTAAGACTCTGATGACTAGCACTCTGGCTTTCATTAGACTTGCAGAGCACATTTGCAGTCTTTACCGTTGTTGTTTTGAATATCCAGGATCCGTGCTCTACGGGTGCATAAAAGGGGTGGTTAATAGAAAACTAAATTAAGAAAATGTCAGATAATGGCAACTTTCTTGGACTTGCTCTCTCTAACCACAGCCAGTGACTTGGAGCATAAAAAAAAAAAAAAAAAAAAAAAAGCTTTGGTTTCAGTTGAACAGTTGTGAAACAATCCTTTGATGTGTTTTAAAATTCTGGTGTTTGCTCCCCCATTGCATTAGGCCTGGCCCCAGCAGCAGCATTCTTGGTATGGCCTGTGATGCCAAGGGTCAGTTAGGAGCTCTCACCTTCCTACACTCAACTCAAGCCATAAAATGCCAAATGCACAAGTCTTGCATCTTGGCATGTGCTGTAGCAGGAGCTGTGGGCTCAAAGAAGAGCTGGTGTGTCTTTGATCTGTTCCCTTGTGAGACACACCCTCCTTGAGTCCATTTATAAGATCTTGGCAATCGGTAGAAAGTTCATTATTGTCTGTCACCACTGATTATGCAGATGGTGGGTTGACTGCTGCCTGTGTGTTGAATGGTAAATGCTTGCACAGGATTGGAGATCTAGACATGGGCCTTCAACCCCACTTAAACCAGAGAAAAATGGTGGCTCTCAACTCTAAACAGGACCAAAGTAGCGCTGAAGTAATCAGCCCAGATAGTATTTAGGAGCTGATCTGTTCTGGGTAGGCGGGTGTAAGCTCAGTAAGCTTTTGCTGAGTTACAAACTACCCCCAAACTTGGTGATTTCTCTCTGTCCAGTGGACAATTCTTCTGGGCTGAGCCAGGCTCAGCAGCTGGGCTCTTGTAGGTAGCTGTGGTCAGCTGGAAGGTCAACAGGGGAACTGGTCAGTCTTAGATGCCCTCATTCACCTGTCTGCTGCTTGGCAAACTGTCTAGCTGGGGTGCCTCCTCCATGTGGCCTTGCGTCCCCAGCAACCTAGCTCAGGCCCATTCCCATGGGGGTCTCAGGTTCCCAAGGTACAGAAGTGTTTTCCATGCCTCTGCATGACACATTGGCTAACATCCACTGGCCAAAACAACTCAGATGGTCACCTAGATTCAAGGCATGGAGAAACAAACGCTACCTCTGGATGGGAGGATCTGCAACATTGCAAGGACATGGATGCAGGGAGAAAGACAGTGTGTGGCCATTTTTACAATCTATGGCAGAGAGACCCTTAGCTCCCCTTCCTGCTCCTTTTCTTACCCTGTGTACATCATCTTTTAGCAGCAGTCAACACCGCTTTACCTGGGATGCACAAGTGTGGTTGGAGGGTGGTCTTTTCCCCAGCCCAGTCTTCCCCCCGCTACGCCCACCTTAAGCTGTTTCCCAAACTTTCCCTCTGGTCAGCTCCTCACCTTCTGGCCTGTTAACCTTGTTCTTTTTTATGTCCTCAAATTAGAAATTTGAAATCCATTGCCTCCTCTCCTTTGCCTTCTAAGGACCTCCTGCCTTCCTGTTCTCTGACTTTTCCAGTGTTATCCATGGAGCCCAGTTACTCAGGCCTCCCTCACCCACTTCCCAAACACTGGCTAATTGGAAGTGGATGGACTCAGCAGCCATCCTCAAAAAATGAGTGGTCATTATGAAAATGTGTTGCTCATCCTGCAAGCCAGCTGCATTTGCGGCCCTCTTCTATTATGTACAGAATCCCCAGCCCCCCTCCCCAAGCATCATAACTGCCTACAGATTTCACAATAGCCCAGCCTTTTCCTGGCATCATGATAAAGGCTCTGCAGCGTTGGGACATGTAATTGGTCTTCTGAAGTGTTTTGGTATTTTGTGTGAGGGTGCCAGATGAGCCCCAAAGAAGTGGCATTGATTCCATATGATTGTGTTGTTGTATATTTATATAGGGAGGACTCTGTGCCTCCCTCTCTCCCGTTCATCCCTGTCCCCTTGTTGGCCATTCAAGTTTCTTATCTGAACATTCAGTGTGAAACCAAATATTTGAGTAATTGATTAATCACTTGCATTCGCACGATTGGCTGGCAGAGGACGATGGTTGGATGATAGCCAACCAACTGAAACAATTTTTGGACCCTGGATTTATTTTACAGGGAACATAAGACCAGATAATTACCTGGCATATTCCGGATAAATTCACAGTGGCATATTCTAGCCAATTACTTAGTAATTATCATTGGAGTTAACAAGTATTTCTAAGATTAGCTTCCTTGTAATACAATATGTATGGCTCTTGGGAAATGAGTAATAACCAACTAGTTACCCAGTTGCTATATTCACAAATACAATTAGCAGCAGGATTGCTGAATTGTTTCATGATTGGGTTGTTATGGGATTATTGCAAAGCTATCGACAGGCTGTGCAATTGCTCATGTTGGATTTGAAAGCTAATAAAGATAGAGTTGAATGAAATCATCTCTCATTCTTCCTTCTTGCGGTGGGGTTTCCTAAGCCTCAGTTTCCCCACTGTAAAATGAGCCAGATGGAAGAAAGTGTTTATTTCAAGATCCTTTCAACTCTGACAAATTTCTTCAGTTCTCTGGGAATGGACTGTGTTTGAGAAGCATCTAGGAACAGCTCTGGAACAGTGCTTCCCAAAGGATGGTCTGCCCAGACTGCCTGCTCAGAACCTCCAATGGAGGAAGGCCATTAAAATGCAGATTCCTGGGTGCTACTCGAATTCATTTCCTGTGGCTGTCATAACAAATCACCCCAAACTTGGTAGCTTCAAACAACACATTTATTCTCATTCAGTTCTGGAGGTCCAAAGCCTGAGTGGGTCTCACTGGACTAAACCAAGGCAGTTTGCTATATTCCTTTCTGGAAGCTGTAGAGGAGAATCCATTTCCTCGCCTTTTCCAGCTTCTAGAGCTGCTTTTCTGGCATTCTGTGGCTTGTGGCCCCTTCCTCCACCTTCAGGGGCAGCAGCATAGCCTCCTGTTTCCATGGTTACACTGCTACCTTCTTCTGTAGAAAAACCTCCCTCTACTTCCCTCTTATAGGACAGTTACGATTGCATTTAGGGTCCACCCAGATAAGCTGGGAAAATCTCCCCATTTCAAGATGTTTAATTTAATCACATCTGCAAAGTCCCTATTTCCCATATGAGGTAACATTCACAGTTTCCTGGGATTAGGGACAGGATATCTTCGGGAGCCATTTTCAGTCCATCACACTACCTTAGACCTAATGAACCAAGTCTGTTTGTAGATGGAGCCTTTTTAATCGAGCTCCCCAGATCATTCTAATCCAACTAATATTTGGGAACCATGCCTTAAAGAATATCACTGGGGGGACCCACTATGCACCCAGCATTGACCCCAGATGTGCCCATCTAGTGCAAAGGGAAATGGAAACAGACCAGATCAAATTCCAGACCATTAGGATCTCAGTGGGAGGGTATATTCATCCATTTTCTGTCACCTATAACAGAATACCTGAAATTGGGCAATTTATAAGAGCATGAAATTTATTTCTTACTGTTTTGGAGGCTGGGAAGTCCAAGGTCAAGGGAGCACATCTGGTGAGGACTCTCTGCACAGTCCAGAGGCAGCACAAGCATTGCATGGCAACAGGGCAAGAGAATGTCCTGATATCCCTTTAAACCATGAACCCATTAGTCCATGAATGGATTAATCCATTCACAAGGGCATAGCTCTCATAATCCAATCACCTCCCAAAGGCCCCACTTTTCAGATACCATAGTTGGATTTCCCACACTCCTACCATTGTTGCAGTGGAAATCAAGCTTCAGTATGAGTTTTGAGGGGACATTCAAACTACAGCAGAGGGTAATTTATTATTTATCTGGTGACAGGAAGATGGGCAAGCCTACCTTAGTTTGGTGCCATGGATATAAAGCAAAAGCAAAGCCCTGAAACTAATGGCTCCAAGTTGGTTTTAATCAGGGGAGGCTGATGCCATCGAGCCCATCCCTTCCATTTTACAGATATGAAAACTGAGACCAGGAATGTGGGGACAGGACAAGAGCCCAGGTCTTCCCTGACACACCCAATCCTCTGACATCTTGAAAACCCCATACTCCCCCAATGCTTGTCCATTCATTTATTCAGTATTTCGTTCATTTATTCATTTATTAAACACTTACTAAGATCCAGAAACTGTGCTAGATGCTTGGGGGACAATGGTGAGCAAGACAGACATGGGCCTTATTTTCAGGGTGCTCTCATTCTAGTGGGGGAGATAAACTAGGGCTAAAGTAACGAGATCATTTGAGTCTATTGCAATGTGGTGAAGGAAACAAACCAGAAAGATGGGCAGCAGAGAGACTTGGATGTTGAGATTATTTTACGTGGGGGGTCCAGGCAGCCTCTCCGTAGAAGCGATATTTGAGTGGGGACCTGAGTGATGGGAGCTAGTTGTGAAGATGTGGGGGCAGGGTGCCCCCAGTGTAGGGAGCTGCACATGCAAAGGCCCTGGAGCAGGGCATGTTCGAGGACCAGAACAAAGACTGTGGTGGTGGGAGATGAGGGCAAAAAGGTAGAAGATGAGGGTAGAGAAGCTGGCAAGAGCCAGACTGGAGAGGGCAGGTATTTTCAAGCCTGGTAGGGGGTGGGGAGCTTTTAATGCACTAGGATGCCTGGCCCTGCCCCAGAGCAGGGTCTCTCATCCACAGCACTGTTGATATTTGGGGTCAGAAAAGTCTGTTGTGGGAGGTGTCCTCTGCACTGGAGGATGTTTAGAGGCATGCCGAGCCTCTACGTACTAGATGCCAGTAGCACCAACCCCCCAATTATGACAACAAAAAATGTCCCCAGACATTGCCCAGTGTGCAGGGGCCTTTATCACTCAGCTGGGTCTGAACCATCTGTTGTGAACCCCCAGGCAAGGAGCCCCAACTGAATGCTAAGGGCAGTGGGCAGCCATTGGAGGGTTGTAGCAGGGCTGTGACACAGTGCTGTTGAGGGCAAGAATTGGGAAACCTCCAAAATAAAGCACAAGGGCTCAAAGGGGAAAGTTTTGTCTGGTACAGAGTCAAGAACAGTACGAAGAAATTTTCAGCTTATCTGCTCTAACTTCCCATTGTAATCAAAGAGCTGATGACTGTGGCAGGTGTCCAGTGTCCTTTCCCCCATCCCATTCCTCTGTCCTCGGCCAGACCAGCAAATGCTGTGTTAGCAACACCACAGTCTCGCAGTTGCTTGTTTTTACAGTGGGCGAGGTTCTGAAACAGTGGAGGGGAAACTACGGCTTGACCCTCATGTGCCACCAAGAGTGGGTCTAGGGAGTGAGAATCTGCCCCACTATTCCCAGAAAGTTTTATCACTAATGTCACAGGGACCTCGTTAACTTCTGCTCCCACCCTTGGAAAGGAAAATGGAAAACTTCGGTCCTGACAGAGACAGTAGTTCCATCACGTAGTTCCCTTTCTTGAAGCCAAAGATGGCATAGCTGAGCCTCTTTGCTGGAATCATTTCCCTAGTTAAATGGTGGGATGAACACAGAGCCCTCAAAAATAAACCAAAAAAACAGCACATTCCACCAGCCTTCAGCAAGTGCTTTGCTTCAAACCAGGCACGGTGCTGTTCTCCTGTTTATCACTGTGCCCATTTTACAGAGAGAAAAACTGAAGTCAGAGAAGCAAAGGGGGCCCTTTCCTAGGTCATAGAACAAACAACTGGCAGAACCTGGAATCAAGCAAATGTATAGCCGAATACTAGTCTAGCATGTTCCTTCTTTGCCATGGCTGCCTCAGCCAAGTCAGGAGGAATGGGCTCCACCATAAGCAGTCCCACATCACGGGGCTCTCCGTCTTACTCATACCAGAACCACCTGGAGGACTTGGTAACACTGCAGGTCCCAGGCCCCATCCTCCTTCAACTAGCCTGGGTCTCTGTCTTTTTTATTAAGTTCCAGAGGATTTTGTACACACACCAGTTTGAGAACCACTGGCTTATTAGAAGTTTCATTTTTGTAGCTTTGATTTTCTGGTGTTTATGTACTTTTATAATACCCTGGAAATTCCTGTGGGGCCAGCACACACACATCTCTTCCACATACACCCCAAATGACCCAACAATTCTCTCTTCTTTCTCTCTCTCTCTCTCTCTTTCTCTCTTGTCCTTGTCCCCACACTCCCTCCAGGAAACACACACTTGCTCTGTCTTTCCCTACAAAAGACTCATTCCGTGAATATTAACTCACAAAATTTCTATACAGAACTCATAAAACATACAGTTTCTCACAGAAGCCCCCACTACCCCGCAATTTTTCTAGAATTCCAAAATTATGTAAATCTATGCTTCTTATAATGTGGTCCCCTGACCAGCCTTACCTGGAAACTCCTTAGAAATGCAAATTCTCCCTCCCGCCCTGCCCTCCTCGAGGGATTCAGAAGCTCTGGGGTTGGTTCAGCAATTTGTGTCTGAAGAAGCCCTCCAGGGGATTCTGATTCATGCTCACGTGTAGGACCTACGGCTTTAAAGAAACCTGTTCCTGCTTTCTACCCTGGGCGAGCAGATGGCCAAGAGCGTCGGGCACACCCTGGAAATCTGCTTCTGCCAGGCGGCACTGAGAGGTGAGCAGCTGAGTCCAAAACTGGTGAGGGTCTAGAATGCTCCAACATCAGCACCTTCAGGGGCCTGAGAGCTGTGTGTTAGCTTCGGTGCTAGTGTGCGTCCCCCAGCGTGCCTTCTGTAGAAGTGTATCAGACTGTGGCTGGGTGCCAGGCCACATGGTAGGTGCTCAGAACACTGCATCTGCAGTTTATACAAGGACTCTTTGTTCTAGTAGAATTGATAGACAATAACCAGTTAAACAAATGAGCAAGGTAATTAAAGCATTTTCATAGGGGCTGTGAAGACCACACACAGGGTGATCGATGGGTCAGAGTGTCAGGAGGTATATTAGTCCATTTCTGTTGCTTATAACAAAATACACAGAACTGGGTGATTTATAATGAAAACAAAATTTATTGCTTACAGTTTCAGAGTCTAGAAGTCCGAAGCCCGAATTCCAGGGAAAACACCTGGTGAAGGCTTTCTTTGGTGGTGACTTGAATGATGACAGGGTATCACATTGCAAGATGGTGGAAGCAGAGAGAGCAGAGAGAAAGACACTCTCTGGTGACTTGAATGATGACAGGGTATCACATTGCAAGATGGTGGAAGCAGAGAGAGCAGAGAGAAAGACAGTCTCCTTTTAAAGCCCCCCAGAACCACGCCCCTGACCACCATTTTTAATCCGTTCACTACTGCATGGTCCTACAGTCCAATCAGCTCTTCAAGGCTCCACCTTTAATTACCATAATAGGATTTCCTGCCCTCTTACCACTCACAGTGGGGGCTGTTTCTAGTACATAAAACTTTGGGGACACAATCAAGCTTCAATGAGTTTGGGGGGGACATAACTCAGTGCACTACAGGAGGTCTACTTTGAAGAGGGGTTCAGAGGAGGCTTCTTAGGGAAGGTGACATTTGAGCTGAGATCTGATGAGGAGGAGGAGATGGCCATGCCAAGAGGCAGAGAAAGAGCAGGCCAGGCAGGAATACAGCAGGTGCAAAGGCCCTGAGGTAGGAATGAGATGGGCATGTCTGAGGAGGAGGCAAGGGGGAGCTAGGGGAGAATGATGCAAAGAGGGCTGCAGAGGCCAAATGATTGCAGGTCTCTGAAGGCCGTGAGGAAGAGCACAGAGTTAATCCTAATGCAAGGGGAAGCCAGTGCAAGGTTTTAAACAGGAGCTGCTCCCACAGGAATTTCCTGCTGGCCTGGCTGCTGCCTTTTCCTATACTCAGCTGATTGGCTCAATGTGCTGAAACTCATTTGGTCAAGAGCAGTGATAGGTAATGAAACCCAGCACTGAAGGGACAAGCCAGCCAAGGAAAGGGGCTCTGGGATATCCCAAGGTTGCTTTGGCGTCCACCCATGTGGGACTCCCGGGAAAAATGCCTGATGTTTCCTCTGCATTTGGGGACACAGAAACTTCATTAGGATGCCCTCCCAAGGGACGGGGGTAGCAGGGAACGAGGTATGAGAGGCATCACATAAACATCTTGTGCTGGAGGGGCTTGGGCTGCATGCCACAGGGAAAAGGGGGAAGGAAGGACTGGATTTCCCCATGCCCTCGGGGAGGCTTTTACAAATTTCTCATTTGGTGAGTCTCATCAGTCCCCTCACTAGTTTCCCAAAGTCTGAAAGCATTTTCTCAGTGGTGTGGGGTTGACAGTGTTGCCCACATGCGGGGGACACCTGCCCTGACCGTCTCCCAGGGACAAGGCGGTAATGAAATCCCATGGGGTCTCATTTGCATAGCAGTTTGCCTATCTGAATGATTATCATTGGGATTATTATATTTTATATACACACATGCATAAAATTGAGAGCATCTATTTCTTCTCAAAACACATTTTTAACTGCTTATGACCGAGTTGATTATATGTTGATTTTTCTATAATACATTTATTGATTTGTATTTTTAATCTTCTACCTAAAATCCTTACTTAACTACTGTCCTATGAAGTCTAAAAATATGTCACTTTTGTTTCACTTTCTGTATAAATAATTATATTGTCAGTGAATAATGAGGTGTACATTCAATATATTTTTCTCAACATAAAAAAATTAATGAATTATGGTATAGAAATAGTGTAACAAATTATGCAGTAAACAAAAATAAGGCTCTACAGCAAAATACTGATAGCATCAGATTAAAACCATAAGAGAGAATAAAAATCCATGAGTCCATACTGATGTAAATAAATAATTGAATAAGTAAATAAGTAAGTGGGGAGAAGGGGCAGCTTTTCCTGACAGCGGTACTGTTGGTAGAGACCAGCATGCCCGGCAGGGTCCTGCACAGCATTTTAAATCCAGTAAATATTAGGAGCTATTTAATAGATTATTTATTCCCAGCTCTAAATCAGCTCCTATTTCCCAGACTTTTGAATAGAATAGCACCAAGCTGCTATATTTGACGACAAATGGAGGACCCTGCCTTATGCTACGGTGGTAATTCAATGCCTAAATGAGATTTTGACTTGCTTTTTCTGTAACTTGGTACTTGCGGTCTTTCTGATTTTTTTTCCTCCTTTGGGCCAGTTTGATTGGCCTAAATATAACATACAAGAGTTGAGGGGCCTGAGCACATGAAGATTCCGTCCCCCATCATCTAGTAGAATCGGCTTCCTTTATGTTCAGAAAGCTGAATCGCTTTCCCTTTATAAAGCACAGCTGAAAAGGTTTTTTTGTCTGTGGCTGCCTTTAATTGCGCTGAAATGTGAAGTGCTCTGGGACTTTTGTGAAGGGAGCGCTATAAATGTTCTGCATCATTATCATTATTATTATTAGCATCATCCCATGTACATTGCGTGTGCCTGTTGGTAAACCATCACATGACCAGCAAAGAGCTTGCATGGGCGAAGACCTCACCGCTGGATGCCACTTTTCTGTGCATCTCAAAGATTCTGAATTAAAGTGTGTGACGTGTGTCATCACTTAAAAAAAAAAGTTACACAAGTGGTAATTCGTTTGTTATTGAAAATGAAGATCAGCAAAAATTCACCCATAATGTCTCCAGCCAGAGAGAATCACATTAACATTTTGCTATATATCCATCTAGGCATTTTTTCCAGAATATAAACAAATTCACACTCTGTATTGGTCAGGGTAGCAGTAGCTGCTGTAACAAATAAGCCTTAAAACATGAAGTGGCTTAACACAATATGTTTATTTCTTGCTCATATACTAATCCAAGATGGGAGTTTCTGGATGGTAGGTGGCTTTTCTCCATGTCTGTAGAGATGCAAACTCCATCCATCTTTTGCATCCACCATCCCCTCAGGCTCAGAGTCCTCTGCTTCTAGCTAGAGAAAGAGAAAAGAGCATGGAGGGTCACTGGGAGGTTTCCTTGAGCCATGCCCACAAGTGGTACACATCACTGCGCTCAGGTGCCATTGGCTGGCATGAGTCCCTTGGCCACACCTGAGGGCAAGGAAGGCTGGGAAATAGTTCATTGTATTCCTAGGAGGAAAAGGAAATGGGTTTTGGTGAACAGTCAGCAGCTCTGTGATGCACACATCTTAATGGACAGATCTTTTTCTCCTGTTGAAGATAGACTCACCCAGCAACCCTGTTTCATGATTTGCTATTTCCGCTAAAAATATACTCATATGTATGGAACACTGCCTTTTGGGATTTGGATCTATTGCAAATTTCTTCACTTCTGCTTGCCTCAGTTTCCTCATCTATAAAATGGGGATAACATTTAACTTTCTTGCAAGGTAGTGATAAGAATTAGAGATCTTAAACGGAAAGGCTACAGCATAGTGCCTCCTATAACTGGAGGTGATCAGTAACTTGTATGTCCTGATTGCAGTAATAATAATTGTGATATTATAACAATGACAACAACAACAATAATAACAAAAGCAGTAATTAGGAGGAGTAATATATTTTCTCTCCAGGGCCAAAACATCCTTGACACTACAAACAGCAAGTGTTTTGGTTTATGATAACATTCAATGATATGAGACGGTGGCTGCAGTTTGACTACTTGGATTTGTGTCCCAGCTCTGCTCCTAGCTTGTTCCTTGCCCGGGTCACATAGCCTCTCTAAGTTTCAGGCCATCCAGAAGGAGTGTTGAGAAGGGAGCTGGATAAACTGGTCTCCAGCTGAGATGAAAGGTCAGGGTTAGAAATCACAGGGCCCGAGTCATCTGTGTAGACATGGAGATTGAAGTTATGGGATTCAGAGGACTCTGAGGTCATCCAGGGAAGAGAGGAGGGGACGATGCCTGGAGTATCTGTAGTATTAGGTGGTGTGGTTGAGAAGGGTAATACTGCAAGTGGTCAGGGCAGTAGAAGCAACCAGAAAAGCATGGAGTCAGGAAGCCAACCAAGCTGTTTCTACCGTGCAACTTCCCTGTCTCTGGTCCTGCTTATTACATTGCTGTGTTTTATTTTCATGAAGGCTCTTCTCATCATAAGGTAATAATTATTTTGTTCTTCTCTTTGGTTGCTTGCTTACTGTCTCTTTGCCCTCTCTCCCCTCTCCCACCTTAGAACTAGGTCCCAGGAGAGCCAGGACTTCAGTGATCTAATTCACTTCTGTAGCCCCAGTCCCTCCAAATATTAAGTCCTCCCTACATACTTGTTGAATGAATGAATAACAGTTTCCAAAAATATGTTCACATGCATTAGCACAGCCTGCTCCTCTAGGCAAGTGTACCAGCAAATGGTGAATGGTGCTGTTTACTCAGAATCACTGAGAAGTGAGTGGGACATAAGGAAAATATAGTACAAACTTGGGGGGGGGTGGCTATGGGATGTGGGAGAATTAATGGCGGTGAAAAGAAAAGAGATGCCAATTATGTGATGTAAATTATAACAATACATAGAGGAGCTGAATGATTTGGGGGTATTTGCCCCAAATGCTCATTGTGTGTAGGGAGGGTCCTGTGCCTGATGCTAGGAGTGGAGAGGAAGGTATGACCTCTGCCTCCCCCAACCCACGTGGTGCTCACAGACAAGAAATTAACTGGATGATTCCCCAACAGTGCTTAATCTCTGCAGTAGAATCACAGGGGGCCATGAAGACCCAGAGCCAGCCCCTTATCCACCCAAGTAATTAGCCAGATGGACAAGAAAGTAGTGGCCTTCCTAATAGAGGGAACAGCATGTGCGAAGGCCTGGAGGTGGGAGGGAGCAAGGCCCAGGGGCAAGAGCTGGAGTATAGGATGTATACGGGGTGTAGCAAGACAGAATAAGCTGGAGACCATCTCAAAGGACCTTGTGAGTCAAGCTAAGGCATGTGAACCTCTCTCCTTATGGCAGCCAAGTGCCACCCAGGGAGTTAACCAGAAGAGTGACACAGTCAGGTTTGCATTTCAGAAAGACTGCTTTGGAGCATTCTCTTTTCCTCAGAGAGCTTGCGATAGGATCGTTGATGTATTCCCCTCCTTCAAGAGTGGAGTGGACACTTAGTGTTATCCTAGTCAGACACTCACGGGCGTAAATGCTGGCTTTCATGCCCTAGGTTCTAACAGATATTTGGCATGACTATCTTAGGGGAAAGTAACCGCAAGCTGGCAGTTCTTTGGAAATGAAGGCATTTTCAACAGCTTTCACTATTTACCAAAGTTAAAAATAGCCAGCTGCATTCCCATGGTTTGAAGGCAACTGTGGGTAACATCAGGCCCTTAACATGTGTTCCAGAAAGCCGAGGGACAGTTTCCTTAGCATTGCTGGCAGGCAGTGATTAAACAAAGATCAGGAGCATGGAGGTAGCTTCTCATAGGGTGGCAAAACTATAATTAACAACCACCTGAAATAGGTACCATTCAACTCCGTTTTCTTATCTGTAAATGGGAAGTTGAAGGCAACCAACTTCAGAGGGTTGTTAAAGTGATTCAAAAGGCAAACAAACAAAAACAATATCTGCACACAGGTTGGTCAGATTGCAGGGGAACAGCTTTTAATTATAATTTTTCCCAAGGTCATAAGCTAGGAAGAGGCAGGATTTGAACCTGAGACTGATTCAGACCAAAGCCCATATCAAACCATCCTTTCATCCTCTTGTCCTCCCCTGCCATGCCTGAGTCCATTCCACTTTCTTATGCCTCGTGGACACCTTAGGACCCTCCACTGCTGGGTACTCTCCCCTGGAGGGACAAAGACTGACTTACCTCCAAGTCAGATTCATTGTCTGAACCACCAAACCTGCCTGGCTTGTGACCTGTGACGTTGGCAGCAGGTGCCACTTGTTCCTTTCCCTCCCTCTCCTTGCAGCAGACTCCAGGGTGATGAGAGTGGGCAGGGAGTGGGAGGTGCAAGATCAGTGTTTCCACTGCTCCAGGAACCTGCCGGGCCATGGGGTTCAATTTGATGTATTCCCAACCCAGCTCCAGTTGCTTGGTCACTGCTCAACTTTTGCTTTGTCTCCTGCCTGATCATGTTTAAGATAATTAAGCCCATCAATCAAATAATAAATAGATATTGACTCTTTGTCATGGAGCATATATCAGGATTGATTGACCACTGGGAATACTGCTTTCCTCAATCAATGGGGAGCTGTGGGGATAAATAAATCTTGATAATGACTGGCAAGAGGAAAATCAATAGGCATATTAAAATATGCATTGAGAGCATATATCTTTGAAGGTAAAATAAGAGTTTGTTTTGGCAGAAGCAGGGGACAAGAGACAGAGGGAGGACAGAGAGAGAGAGACAGACTGATGCTCGGTCTCCCCAGACTCACAGTCCTTGGCACAGAGTGGGCACTCATTGATTTTTTGGTGAACTGCAGACATCCAAGGAGATGTTTTCTTTAAAAGAAATTGTATTTTGGACAGAGAGAGAGAGACAGACTGATGCTCGGTCTCCCCAGACTCACAGTCCTTGGCACAGACTGGGCACTCATTGATTTTTTGGTGAACTGCAGACATCCAAGGAGATGTTTTCTTTAAAAGAAATTGTATTTCGTGTTTGCCTTTTGCATTCTCCAGATGTCCAGTGCCCAGAAATCTCTTCTGCCCGTGGGCAGCATTATTCTCACAATGTTTGGCCTTCCCTTGTTACTGGAAGAAAAGAAAGGAAGGGAAGATGGGAAGGTGGGGTGGGGAAGGGTGGGAGGGGGTGGGGAGACCAGGTTGCTCAGGTGCTGGCGACACTCAGTGAGAAAGAGATTGCTAAACATCAGGTTCAGGGAGCAAAAGTAAGAGAGTTTGGTTGGAGATGTTGGGTGTGAGGTGCCTCTGAGTGTATTAAAAGGTGGTGTTAAGTAGGCATTTAGATAGGTTGTTGTTCAGAGATGCGTTCTAGACCAGAGATATAAAACTGAGAGCCCTCTGGGCTGTGAGATCTTGGAAACCATGGGCCTGGGTGTCACTTAAGGATGCATCAGAATCCTCTGGAGGGCTTGTGAAAACACAGATTGCCACCCTCTCTTCCCCACAGAGTTTCTCATTCAGTAAGTCTGGGATGAGGCCTGGGAATGTGCATTTTTAACAATCATCCCAGGTGATGCAGATGCTGCGGGTCTGGGAACCCCACTTTGAGAACCAGCAGCCCTGGGGAGAAAGACCATGGTGAGAAGAGAAGGGACAGAGCATTCCTGCAAGGAAGACTGACAGGGAGGGGCAGAAATGGAGGAAAACCAGAAGAGTGTGTTGTCAAGGATGCCTGGGACAGAGTGTCCCAGCAAGGAAGAGGTCAGCAGGTTAGAGGCTGGTGTTCAAAGGACAGACAAGATGCAGCTGGAAAAACATCCCTCTGAACTCCTGCAGCCTTACCATTTTGTTGGCCTGTGGTTTCACCCCTGTGCGCAGTCTTCCTTTATCCACCTGCCCAGTGATATTTGACGGTCCAACCTATAATCCAAGAGGCATACCATGTATATTTCCAGGGTAGGGCTGAGGTTCAGGTGAGCATGGAGCCCTTCACCCTCCAGACCACAAGGACTGGGGGACGTTTCACCATTGATAGTAATTGGAGGGGTCAGAGGCACGACTGGAAGACCCGTTCCCAGGAACAGTTCCCAGCAGGAAAGAGCTGAAATTCATCACAATGGCTGTGGAATCACTGAAACTAGGAATGAATCTACTCCCAGCAGACATCCTCTTCGGGGACTGAGATGTATTGTTTACAAAACCAATTTTTGATGTTCAGCGACCATCATTCTTTAAAAATAAGGATGGGGAGTTGGTGACTTGGTTGAATTATTTTTAATATGAAAGAGCGCTTTGTTGTCAAATGACACTCTGAATATTTGTTAAGGGGAATGTATTTGTTGAGCAACTACTATATACTAGGCTCTGTGCTAAGGATTTTATAGATATTGCTTAATTCAATTGTTATCCCCATTTTACATATGAGGAACCTGGGACTTAAGGAGGTGAGGTGGCTTGTCCAAAGTCCTACAGTCAGTGTGAGGCTGAGCCAGGGCAAAACGTTGACCTTCGGCCCTAACTCACTAGGCTGTACTATGTCATCTTAAAGACTAATTCTTTGTTTGAATGTTCTTTTTGGGTGTTCTCCATGTCCCCCAAGGTGAGTTTCATAAGTCACTGTCATGGTCTGGCCACTTCTCTTACCTTTAGGTACAGAGTAAAATTTATGGGTGTTTTCCCCTGTATAGAAATTTTAAAGTTAAAAAACAAAAGTTCCTGGAAGTCCTAGATGATCTTCTATGTGTCCTTCAATGCCTGGCCTCGTGGGACATTAGGAAACACAAGCTAATGGTCACTAAAATAGCCTGTAGAGGAATGTTTGGTTTTCTAGTTGTTCTGGGTCTCAGTAATTGGACTTTGGTTCACTTTTGCCAACATAAGTTTTTCTTTTGTATTGGTAAGCATCAGGCTTTCTGAGCCTCAGTTTCTGCATCTGTACAAAGGAGATAATAATAGTCCCTAATTGAGTAAATATGTCTACATAAGGCACTGGGAACAGTGCCTGGCACAGATCACGTGCTGCGTCAGTGCTGGCATTTGTTATTGGTGTTGTGGGTGTTATTACTGCCATCCCTGCATCATGGGTACCCAAAGGGTGACACAAATCGGCAGAAAAAACATTGAATATGGAGTTAGATATCCTGGATGAATGTTCTAGCCTTGTCACTGGCTGGCTGTGTGACCTTGAATAAATAATCACTTCACTTCTCTGAGCCTCAGTGTCCTCATGTGTAACACGAGGACACGAGTGTATATTTCCCTGGGTGGTTAGGGGGGTAAATGAAATAGCAAAACTGAAAACTCTTCATAAAGTGACCAGGACTAAGGAAATGTGGGATAAAAATCATATAGTGATAGCAGTAGATAAATCATATAGTGATAATAATAGTTCATGAAGCACTGACTTTGTGCCTAACCCTGTCTAAGCACTGTGACTTTTCCTAACCTCCAGGTGGGGTTGGAACATTTGTAGTGGTGGAACTGGGATTTGGACTTCTGTCTACCATTGTCAAAGCAAGTTTACAAAGCACTTTACTGGTGAAGAGAACTTTCTTGTTGAGTTGGCAGGTGGCAGTGACCCAGATTTAAAGTTGGGACTACAACTGAGGGGACTCTCAATCAGTCCCCCCTTCTTGGGACTCAAGCCCTTCAGTGGTCTCCAGCGAATTGTCGTCCTTGCTCTGAGACTGAGTGATGAGAAGCAGGGGCCCCTCTCCCTGGCACTTGTCATCTTTCTTTGATGGCAGCAGAAAGGCACGTGGCTGAGAAGTCACTCTAGCTTTTAATCAAAAGGTTTGTCTCCGAGTCCTCTTCAAAAGAGGATTCTGTTTCTTCTAGGTGTTCAAAAGACCCAGAGGATTGCCAAGAAGGGAACAGATCAGGTATCTTCAAAGGCAAAGGAGGGGTCACAGCATCTTCAGCATTTCCCCAGCCAAGGCTAGCTTCTCCAAGGCTGTTAGTACAGCCCTTGGGGACTTGGAGGCTCAGATCAAGGATTCTCGGCGGACTTGTTTGGAAGTGTTTGTAGACCACTGAAAACTGTCATAGCGTCTCAGTCCCCTGGGTCTGATCTCTCTCCGAGTGAGAAGGCTGCCTCTGACAGGCTCTCAGAACTGGAGACACTGCACTGCAGCTCAGTGGATTATTATTCTATATTGTCAGTGGGCTGCGGTTTCCCGGGCTCAGCCTTGCTTCCTTCTGCAGGAACTCTGCTCTCTCTGGCCTTCCTGCTCTCCTTCCTGGCCCTCTTCCATCCTTGGTGCTAGGCCTTTTCTCACCACACAGCTACAGAGTTAGTGATGAATCCATGATGCCGTTTACATGGCATATGGAGGGATGGGCCTTCTATCAGATGCTGAATACAGGGAGGGAAGAGCATGGAAGGTGGAGGGAGCCAAGAGTCTGAATTCTTTCTCTACCACTACATGACTTTAGACAAGCCTTTAGGGTTTGCAGCTCTCAGTTTCCTTGTTTGTGAAATGATTATAATATTACATACTTCACCCTTAGCTGAGTCATTTACATCCTTGTCTGAGCCTATTTGACCTAAGTTGAACCCTTAGGAGCGAATGATCACTCATCCATTCTCCCATCCTCTCACCAATTCACCCATCTTATATCCCCCAAACCCCCCTACCCATCCACTCACCCATCTGCCCACCCTCTCATCCATCCATTCAACATCCACTCATCTACATATCCATCCATTCATTCATCCTGTTGTCCACCCTTCCACCCATCCATTCATCCACCCTTCCACCCATCCACCCATCCATCCATCCACCCATCCACCCATCCACCCATCCACCCATCCACCCATCCACCCATCCGCCCTTCCACCCATCCACCCATCCACCCATCCACCCTTCCACCTATCCACCCATCCATCCATCCACCCATCCACCCATCCACCCATCCACCCATCCACCCATCCATCCATCCACCCTTCCACCTATCCACTCATGTATCCATCTTCCTGCCCATCATTCATCTAGCCATTCAGCAAACAGTTACTGAGATCTTGCTTTCTATCAGGCACTGCCAGGTGCTGGAAATGAGTGTTTGGGGCTGTTCTTCTAGGACACTATGGAAGCAGATAATGTAGCATAATTAAAGCCAGCTCCTTGAGGCAACCTACAATGGCCAGGTAGAGCAGGAGGCTGTGGTCAGCACCATCCTGCTATCACCAGGTTAGAGTCAACAACAAATAAGTCTAGGGGAAAGTCTGTAGATGGGAATTTCAGTAGACTGCTTATCTATGGAAATGAGCTACGGGTCACAATCCCAGATCTGTAAAGAAAACAGAGCCCCCAAAGGAAAAACCAGGCAATGGGGCTGAAAGAGTCAGAATCATCTTTATCTGCATGTTTCCTTCCCTTTGGTTCTAACTTTTGTGGAATTCAATGCTGATGAGCGTGGAGGCTGAGACCCTGGGAGGATGGATGACAAGGGAAAGAGGTAGCTGTTTTCTCAGCTTGGGGGGTGGGCAATAAATGCAGGGGGAGGTGATCAGAAGTGGTCTTGGGCAGTGTGGAGAGAAGGTGCCAATTTGGTAGGCCCTGAGGCAGCTTCATGAGATTTCCAAGGGTGGTGGTGGGATGGATTGGGGCTGCAGAGTCAATGGCAGGCTGCTCTCTGCCTGCTTTACACCCCATTAACTCCCAACTCAAAATCATTTATCAGCAGCAGGCTGGAGTTTACTTATTCATTATTTCTAGAGAAAATGTTTGCTAAGCAAATCAGTAGTTCAAACAAGATCGTGGGGGGTGGGGGGGTAGGTTTAACCCACTCAAGGAAACCCACCAGAGTAAGAGCCTCAGAACATTCATTGTCTGCAGGCAGATGGAGCTGCCAGGGACAGATGGACACCAACCTACCATCATGACCCCACAATGGTCTCTAAGGGACTATTTCTCAGCCTCTTCCTGCCTCATCACATCTGAATTTGACAGTTGGCTCTATGTTGCCATTTCAGTGTCATAGGAAAAGATTTTGGTCAATCCAAGTAAGAATATCATTTGGGTCAAGTGTCAAAACTTTCCCTTATGGGAGTTGACCAGCCATGGCTTTCTTTAAATGTCTTAAAGATCTCTGGTTCCTTCATTTGAGGAAGGCCTCTTGAACTTGGGGTTGGAAGGCCTGGCTCCCATCCTGGTGCTGGATGGCCTTGCGTGAGTCATTGGGCTCTGTGAGCCTCAGTTTCCTTATCTGTAGAATGGGCACGTGGGTCTCTATCACAGGGTTGCTTCAGGCAGTAGGTTAAACCATGCCAATGAAAGTATTTTGTGAATAGAAAAATGCAAAAAAGAGGTGAGGGGACAGGTTGATTTTCAGATGGATTTCCGCGAAAGAATTTTTTTGTTCTTTTACTGGTCAAGCTAAGCGGTTTCTGCATTTCTGGTGGTTGTCAACTCAAGCTGAACGTTACAATTACTGGGAAATGTTGGATTCTAAACAATGCTTGGTTTCCACCCTCTAACCCCAAAAGATCTTGATTCAATTGATCTAGGATGAGGCCTGGTGTCATCTTTTTTTTTTTCTAAATGTCTCCAGGTAATTCTATTATGGACCCAAGACTGGGAACCACTGAACTATTGCCAGAATGAGCCCAGCCAGACTAAAATTTCCTTTTTTCTTCCCATCTCACAGTCAGAACTGCATAGTGACAGGTATTCTGGAATCCTACAGACTTGGCGGCAGCCCATCTTTGTCATTTCCTGGCTGCTATGTTCATTCTTTAAACAGGATAGAATATTTGTTAATTATCACTGTTGTTGAGAAGAGCCATGTGATAACAGCGCAGGTTGATTACATTTCTTTGATGCCTAAACCAGTTTGGGCTCAACAATCGGTAGCCCCCATCACTGTTGTTACTTGTTATATGTGCCAATAAAATGCCAGATGCAAGTGGCTTTTGAGGTTCTCTGGGACAAAATTTGGGGACAGCACTTTCCAAAAAGCAG